>NC_134274.1:69722582-69937582 GCF_031893055.1 Leptodactylus fuscus | reverse complement strand
CAGACATGTTCTCCAGGACCTCCTGTAGTTTTGGTGTGAGCTGTGGACCTAGGGAGTTATTACCGCCGAGTATCCGTGTTCCTGCACCCTTTTTGGGCTGAAAGTTTGTGTTTGTGGGCTGTGGTGGAAAGGACTGAGTTTATTGTTTTTATTCAACAGTAAAAAGGGAGCTGTGCGCTCCTGCCCCCTGTCTCACGATGGGGGGCAGGGGTGTCTCACAGTCAGGGTCCTGGCAGCAACAGCAGCAGTCCTAGCAGCAACCCCAGCGGCAGTATCAGCAACAGCAAGGAGAAATGGCCTGTGGTGGTGACGAAAGAAGGATGACTAGATCCGTGAGCCAGTCTGCGGCCTGTACAGTGGTAGGAGGTGAAGCTTTCAGTAAAAGAATTGACAAATCAATGTCTAAGTATAGAAAGCTAAGAAGAGAAATCTTCATGCTAGAAGCAGAGCTGAGAAATGCCCGATACCAAAGGGAGCATGCTCTAGAGCTCAGGCGCCCTCAGTTTGCTATCAGGTTGCAGGAATTGAAAGCAAAAATGAAGGAAAAAGACAGGGTGGAGTAATCTTTAGGGAAAAGCTCATCAATGATGAGCGTTTTCTAAGGCAGCAAGCTGGACTCCCACCTAGGGAGCCGTTCACGTCGTCTTCATCTGGCTCATCTTCAGACTCCGAATCTGCCCCGGAGGAGGGGGGGGAGGAAGAGAACGAGGTGCAGATGACAGACGGGGAGGCTGGCAAGGGAAGAGAGGGGAGTGAAGCCAAAGCAACAGGAGTGGCAGCGGAAGGCAGAAGTGATGGCAGCAGTGGTGAAGAGAAGGTGGTGAGCACTTCAGCAGAAAATACACAAATATGATTGCAGAAACCGCAGAATCGCTCTTACCAGAAAACCAGCCACTGCTGTCCTCGTCTGGAGAGGAGTTCGGAAGTCCAGGGGGGCAGCTAATGCACACGATCCGGCTCTTGGATTCGCCGGTACGTATCGGCAGCATGGCGTTCGGAGTGGAGGACATGCTGGAGGATGAGTGCTGTGGGGAGAGGAAGAAAAAGAACAAAAAGAAAAACAAGAACAGAAAGAATCAGATAAGTACAGACTCCTATGTATACGTGTCGCACGGGTCTGTAGAAACAGTGTCCCCGGGGCGATTGCAAGAGCCGAGCCAAGTGGTTGCGGTAGGGCAATCCGTGGGGGAGATTAGGGGGGCATTAGCGCTCCATATTGTGAGCCTAGGTGGTGGTTTGGATGCTGGGGGCAAACAAGGTGGGGTGTCCAAGATGGCGGAGGTGGCTTGTGCAGGAGGGCAGGCTCCCGGTGTACAGGTGATGGGGATGCAGCAGACTGTTCCTGAGCCCGGCTCTGTCCCCCCGAGGTGGCCCCAAAGAACGACCAATTGTTCAAGCTTGTCTCCTCCCCCAGGTCACAGAAGGAGAGAGATAGGAGGCGCCAGGAGATGGAACAGAGGCGGAAGGCGGAGAAAGAGTTGCAAAAGAATCTGGAGAAGGAAAGGCTGGCGGCAGGTGTCCCAGCCAGAGTAGTAGAAAACATGGTATGTCAGCAGGATCCGGAAGTAATGATAGAGGATCCATCTCAAGACATCATGTCTGCTGAAGGGGTGGAAGGTAAGTGAAGGAGGACGGGGAACTAAGGGGGTGGTGGTCATAGGAGGGGAGACAAAAAAAAGGGGAGGCTAAAAGCATGAATGGGAGTATGAATTGAAAGTCTGATAGAGAAGTCAGTGCGGGAGGGGAAGGGTGGGGGAGTGGCGGTAGCTAGGGCCCCGCCCCCTCCTCTCGTAGTAGAAAAATTAAAGGAGAAGAGGATGGAAAACGCTGCTCCCAGTGTAGCAGCAGGCAAACAAGGAATGGCCAAAGTGCATAAAGAGAGGCAGGTTCCCCCTGGGCTCCCAAGAGATGTAGGGGGAAAAGAAGGGGTTGAGATGACAGGAGATAATACTGGAAAAGGTAATAAAAAATGGGTGTAGAAAGTACTGGTGTGAACATGGTCGTGAATGCTGCTGCGGATGCCATGCCTGTTGCTGGGACTGCTGCTGCTGCTGTTGCTACTGCGGCTTTTGTGGAGGTGGTGGCCCCAGGGTCTGCTGCCGAAGCAACGGCCGTAGAGGACAGGCAAGGTGCGGTGGGCGGTAGGAATTCCACCCCCCCCTGGCAATCTAGGGTTAACTAACGTAAATACCGCAGGCACAAGGTCATATGCAAGTGTGGCTGCAGGGGGGGCAGCCGCTGGTCCCTCTCCCTCCTCTGGTACTAGGGACGGCGTTTTGCAACAGCAGCTCCTGGCTGCCTTACGTGCAGGGCAAAATACGCTGCCCATAGGGGGTCAAACGATGAACTTGTCATTCTGGATCGACCAATTCGGATTAAGCGCTTTCCGAAAAGAAGGTGGGGAGCCCCCGTGGGCTCTCCCAACATCTGGGGGCCCAGTCCGGAGGAATGTAGTTGGGTTCAGGTGGGAGGGAAGCGACCCCTGTCCTTCAGGGAAGGGGGGGGGGGGGTGAAACTCATGCTTGGGCTTGGCTTCAGGGCAATTGACATCTTCGCCCTCATTCATCCGCCTGGGACAAAGGACTTTGATGTCAGCTTTGTAACCAGGGGACGGAGATGTTCTGGAACAATACCACCTTGTAAAAGGAGAGCCAGGGTGGAGGGGCTTCCGAGTCTGGCCTATCACCTGCCAAGATACGGTCAAAAAAGTGACCATTTTGACCCGTAATGAGTCACTTTCCAGTTATGACATCATGACCTGGTTGAGGAGGTACGGCGAGGTGAAGGGAGTCCTGAAGAAGCAGCTGGATGAGAAGGAAAGGTGAATCGAGGACCACCTAGTATTGAGTCCCAATCGCTTCTCAGTTCGCCCAGTTGAGGAGGCCCAAGAAGTCGAGGCTGCGGCTTCGGGTGAGGCTTCGGGAGACGAGGAGGGGCGGTCAGGGGCTGTTGAGTCTGCTCCCGGGAGGGGCCCCCTGCTCTCCGGGGGGGAGGCTGGCCCGGGACCAGAGGTGTCAGAAAAGGAGGGGCTCCAAAGGTTCTGGAGGCTCCAGACGGTCTCTAAGGGCCCAAAGGGCCAGAAGGAGCCGAAGGATCTGGAGGGCCCTGAGCCTTCCAAAATCAAGGCCCCTCAAGCTCCATAAACTGGCAAAACTGGTAAAACTGGTAAGACTGGCAAAGCGGCTGGAAAAACTAACAAAAAAAACTCCAAAGGGGATTCGGACATGGACTTAACGTCAACCAAAAAAAGGGGGAAGAGGGACTCTTCCTCTGAATCTAGAGGTAAGAGTGAGGGGGGAGAGAAGAAAAAGGTCATCTAACTCAATGAATCCTTATGGCGGCACCCACTCCGTTGACGCTGGCCTCCATTAATGTGGCCAGCATTAAGTCAGATGCGGCGAGGTTTGCAGCCTTTGATTTTCTTGGCCAAGTTGAAGCCGACATTTTATTCTTGCTGGAGACCAGGCTCTGTACCCTGGCAGAGGTGAGCAGAGCAAGGAGGGAATGGCGCAGGGGGCCCTCCTACTGGTCTCTTGCGGCTGAGCCGTATAGCGGAGTGGCGGTACTTTTTACCGCAGCAGTAGAATGCCGACGGTACATTGAGTTAGAAATGGGAAGGTGCTTAGTCTTAGACATTTCCATGAGGGGGCAGGAGCTGTGCTTAATAAACATCTATGGCCCACATTCCAAGTGGGACCGCAAGCGCCTCTTCAAGGAAATCAAGCCTTTTCTTTTTACGGACAGACAAGTCATCTTTGGAGGGGATTTTAACACCATTACTAGGCCCCAAGATAGGGGAGGTGCCAGAGATCGACTGCCCTATGACAGCATCGCATTAATTAGCGAGGCTCGCCTGGAGGACCTCCACATTCGGGAGTCCTCGGGCACACGTGGGTTCACCTATCATAGAGGTAGCTGTAGGTCTAGGATAGAAAGTTTTTTTTTTTAAGGAGAATTCTGTCGCCACTGCAGTGTTCATGGTGGAGGTGGAGTTTTCCGATCACTGTCTAATTTGTTTTTCTTTGAACGTTGCAGAGACCATGCAGAGGGGAAAAGGTTTGTGGAGGCTGAATTCGACACTCCTTGAAGATTCGGCTGTAAGACAAGCCTTTGAGGAATTTCGCCAGGACCAGGTAAGTGCTGCTGGATCTGGGAAGTAAGTCAGAGTGGTGGGAGGTATTTAAAGAGCGGGTGGCAGCATTTTTCTGTCAGCTCTCGTGCCTCAAGTCGTTGGACATGTACCGCATGTACACGGATTTGAGGAAGAGGCTTGAGGTCTTGGTCTCAACTGGGGGTCCCCGCGAGGAGATCTCCGGTGTGAAAGCTTTGCTTAGGAAGTGTCAGTATTAGAGATGAACGAACAGTAAAATATTCGATGTTCGTTATTCGTTTCGAATAGCCGTTGAGTATTTGACTATTCAAACGAATATCGAACCCCATTATACTCTATGGGAGAAAATGCTTCGTTTCAGGGGATCCCACCATTCGACTCAGGAGGGTCACCAAGTCCACTATGACACCTCAGCAAATGATGCCAACACCTCTGCAATGCAACTGGGACAGCAGGGGAAGCATGTCTGGGGGCATCTAACACACCAAAGTCCCTCTATTACCCCACTATGACAGCCTAACAACTACACACTTTCCACATTCAAAAAAACCTCTATCAAAGTGGGAAAATACCTGGAAACCTTCTTTCTTCCCCAAATGGATGGCCACAAACCCAAATTTAAGCTAAAGAAACATTAACAAGCACCCCTTTAAATCACGTTGCCCATGATAACCACAGATGGAATAGGCAATGGGAAATCCAACTGTGCCCACCCTGAACTGTCATTGTGGATGTGGATGTGTGTGTGTGTGTGTGTGTGTGTGTGTGTGTGTGATGTGGTAAGACCTTCCAATATCCACTTTTCTAGCCCTTAACATGAGCCCTTCCAAATTAAGTTACAGGCTCTTAAACTGAGCTACCAGCAGAGATTGAGGCCCTTCAGATGACTTCAGCCTTCTACCTGCAGAGTTTTAGGCCCTTTGGGTGAGTTGAACCTTGCACCAGCAGAGTGTTAGTCCCTTTAAAATTGTTTGCCCCTAAAACGGTGGTTCCACAACCATCACTCTCATTATTTTGGATTGATGCAGTGGATTGGACTGAGGACCCAGACATTGACCTTGATTTTGATTGGGAAATTGATAACATTTTGGCATCAAGTCCTGGGGGTAACTTTTATTTAGAGGACTGCAAAGTTGGAGAATTGGTTGCAACTACTACTACTGGTAATGGTCCTCTAATATGGGACTCTACATTACCTCTACAGGGTTCTGATCAGGTGTTAATAGTCCAAACAACATGCTCCAGTACTTTAGATGTAGATCAGAAACCACTTTCCCTTCCGACACCACATTTAACCAAGCTTCACCATCATCATCCTGCTGAGATGGAGCCACTAAAGGAAACCTAGTCTTCCAAGGCATGTCCTGGAGCTGCGACTGAGCCAAATCTAGACACAGAGTCCTTTGGAATGGAACAAAATTCAAAGTGTCCAGTGGTGTAACTAGGAATGATGGGGCCCCGTGGCGAACTTTTGACATGCCCCCCCCCCAAACCGACGCCGAAGACCTCGACCGACCCCCTCCTCCGCACTCTATTATGTCCCTTAGTAAGCCCTGCACACAGGATTATGTCCATTAGTGGCCCCTGCACACAGTATTATGTCCCTTAGTGGTCCCTGTACACAGTATTATCCCCAATAGTGCCCCCTGCACACAGTATTATCCCCATAGTGGCCCCTGAACACACAGTATTATCCCCAATAGTGTCCCCTGCACACAGTATTATGTCCCTTAGTGGTCCCTGTACACAGTATTAACGCCAATAGTGGCCCCTGCACACACAGTATTAACCCCAATAGTGTCCCCTGCACACAGTATTAACCCCAATAGTGTCCCCTGCACACACAGTATTAACCCCAATAGTGTCCCCTGCACACACAGTATTAACCCCAATAGTGTCCCCTGCACACAGTATTAACGCCAATAGTGGCCCCTGCACACACAGTATTAACCCCAATAGTGTCCCCTGCACACAGTATTAACCCCAATAGTGTCCCCTGCACACAGTATTAACCCCAATAGTGTCCCCTGCACACACAGTATTAACCCCAATAGTGTCCCCTGCACACACAGTATTAACCCCAATAGTGTCCCCTGCACACAGTATTAACCCCCAATAGTGTCCCCAGTGCACAGTATTAACCCCAATAGTGTCCCCTACACACAGTATTATCCCCATAGTGGCCCCTGAACACAGTATTATCCCCCATAGTGTCCCCTGCACACACAGTATTATCCCCAATAGTGTCCCCTGCACACAGTATTAACCCCAATAGTGTCCCCTGCACACACAGTATTAACCCCAATAGTGTCCCCTGCACACAGTATTAACCCCAATAGTGTCCCCTGCACACAGTATTAACCCCAATAGTGTCCCCTGCACACACAGTATTAACCCCAATAGTGTCCCCTGCACACACAGTATTAACCCCAATAGTGTCCCCTACACACAGTATTATCCCCATAGTGGCCCCTGAACACAGTATTATCCCCCATAGTGTCCCCTGCACACACAGTATTATCCCCAATAGTGTCCCCTGCACACAGTATTAACCCCAATAGTGTCCCCTGCACACACAGTATTAACCCCAATAGTGTCCCCTGCACACAGTATTAACCCCAATAGTGTCCCCTGCACACAGTATTAACCCCAATAGTGTCCCCTGCACACGCAGTATTAACCCCAATAGTGTCCCCCTGCACACACAGTATTAACCCCAATAGAGTCCCCTGCACACCGTATTAACCCCAATAGTGTCCCCTGCGCACAGTATTAACCCCAATAGTGTCCCCTGCACACACAGTATTAACCCCAGTAGTGTCCCCTGCACACAGTATTAACCCCAATAGTGTCTCCTGCACACAGTATTAACCCCAATAGTGTCCCCTGCACACCGTATTAACCCCAATAGTGTCCCCTGCACACCGTATTAACCCCAATAGTGTCCCCTGCGCACAGTATTAACCCCAATAGTGTCCCCTGCACACACAGTATTAACCCCAATAGTGTCCCCTGCACACAGTATTAACCCCAATAGTGTCCCCTGCACACAGTATTAACCCCAATAGTGTCCCCTGCACACACAGTATTAACCCCAATAGTGTCCCCTGCACACAGTATTAACCCCAATAGTGTCCCCAGTGCACAGTATTAACCCCAATAGTGTCCCCTGCACACACAGTATTAACCCCAATAGTGTCCCCAGCACACACAGTATTAACCCCAATAGTGTCCCCTGCACACACAGTATTAACACCAATAGTGTCCCCTGCACACAGTATTAACCCCAATAGTGTCCCCTGCACACAGTATTAACCCCAATAGTGTCCCCTGCACACAGTATTAACCCCAATAGTGTCTCCTGCACACAGTATTAACCCCAATAGTGTCTCCTGCACACACAGTATTAACCCCAATAGTGTCCCCTGCACACAGTATTAACAGCAATAGTGTCCCCTGCACACAGTATTAACCCCAATAGTGTCCCCTGCACACAGTATTAACCCCAATAGTGTCCCCAGCACACACAGTATTAACCCCAATAGTGTCCCCTGCACACAGTATTAACCCCAATAGTGACCCCTGCACACAGTATTAACCACAATAGTGTCCCCTGCACACAGTATTAACCCCAATAGTGTCCCCTGCACACAGTATTAACCCCAATAGTGTCCCCTGCACACAGTATTATCCCCCATAGTTGCCCCTACACACAGTATTATGTCCCACTGTGGACACCCATAAACAATTATTATACTCTGGGGGGTTTTCAGACCCCAGAGTATAATAATCGGAGACCCGGGGGAATAAAAACATTTAAAAAAAAAAACAAAAAAAAACCAGTTGCTTACTTGTCCCCCGGCTCCTAGGCTGTCGGCTGCCGCTCTTGTCCTGCTTTAATGACGTCGGACGTCACATGACCCGGGAAGCAGACCCGGGTCATGTGACGTCAGAGACGAATGACGGAGGCCTGGCAGGATCGTGGAGAGGTAAGTAACAGTGTTTATGTTCCTTACCTCTCGCGATCCGCTAATCATTATACTCGGGGGTCTGCGTATGCGGCCTGGTATTCGATTGTGAACGAATACATCGAACGCCATGATATTCAATCGAATACCTATTTGATCGAACAGCGTTCGCTCATCTCTATTCAGTATGATAGACACGCATCCTTGATTCTTGAGAGGGACTACGGGAAGTACCACTCGCCCGACCCTTACAGGAAGGATGTCAGTGGCTTGTAAGACCATCACTGGCCTGGTTGATAGTACAGGATCCTTGACGTGGTTCAGGTCAGGGATCCTAGAGGTCGTCAGGTCATTCTACTCGACAATCTTGGCAAAGAAAGAACTTGATCCGGATCGAGTCTCAGGCTTCTTGGCTGAGGCTGTCCCTGAGTCAACAGAAGACCCCTCTCTTGGAGTTTTGACAGAGATCATAACGGAAGAGGAAGTCACCAGGGCTATTGAGGGTCTTGCCCTCAAGAAGTCACCTGGCCCGAATGGCTTAACATCTGAGTTCTATCGGACCGTTAAAGGAAGCTTAGTTCCCCTCTTGACAGGCGTACTTAACGAATGTCTATCCTCGGGTGCTCTGCCGCCGTCAATGCGGAGGTCCGCCCTTATAGTCCTGTCAAAGGGTAAGGATCCGAGCCATATTGAGAACTGGCGGCCCATAGCACTTCTTAATACGGAACGCAAGATTTTGGCTAAGGTACTGTTTAATCGGCTGGTGCAATTCGCGCCCTGGCTCCTTTCGCCGGCTCAGCACTGCTCTGTTCCTGGTCATAGCACCTTAAGTGCTATCCTGAGTGTCAGGGAGGCTGTGGAGCAGAGTAGGCCTGGACGGTGGAGGGGGTACTTGCTTTCCCTAGACCAGGCTAAAGCTTTTGACAGGGTGAACCACGAGGAGTCGGGATGGACCTGGAGGGCACTGGGCCTCCTTGTAAGACGGTGGCTTATGCTGATGATGTCACCATTCTGGTCTTGTCGCGGGAGGAGATGAAGTGGGTGATGTCAGAAGTGGACAGCTACTCGGCGGCTTCCGGATCAGCAATAAACAGGAGCAAGTGTGAGAGCCTCTGGCTGGGAAGGGGTGAGCCTAGTTTTGCTTTCCCGGACACCCTTCCGGAGCCTCAGCAGTCTGCAAAGATCTTAGGCATCCAATTCGGCCCGGGTGATTACCCACTCCAAAATTGGGAAGGTAGACTTAAGGATGTCGCCCAGAAGGTCGGCCACTGGAAGGGTTGGACGTTAACTCTGAGGGAAAGGGTTCATCTTGCCAAAGCTTTCCTGCTCCCACTTGTCATCTACCTAGGGAGCGTGTGTGCCTTGCGTGAGTCTTGTTGGACTAAGATCTGTTGCCTGTTCTTCCAGCTCTTATGGGGGAACAGGCTCAACTTAGTCAAGAGGGAGGTTACATACCGCACGAGGAGGCTAGGCGGGTTGGGTATGGTCAACCCGGTGGTGTTTATTGTAAACACCTTTATTAAATCTAACCTTACAAACCTCTTCTCCGAGAGGACTCCTTCATGGGTAGCCTCCTGCCAGGGATGGTTTTGGTCTTTCTTCCAGGAATGGAAGGATGGAAGGCGAGTGAAAGTTCTGCGGACAGCCCATGGATACCTTCCGGCTTATGTCCCCTTGGTCTTGAGGGTGATTCGCCGGTGGGGTCTGGAGTATGAGGAGATCAGAACTCAGTTGAGGCATTCCCTTGACGAACGGGTCCTGTTGACTTATTTCCAGAAGCCCCTGGCACTCAAAGATTGCCCAGGTGGAATTCTAAGGGAGGGGTTAAAATTGTTAAATTCAGCTAGGATTCCGCAGAAATTTTGGGATCTGACCTGGCGCTGTCTTCAGGGTAAGCTGTATGTGAGGGAGAACTTGAAGTACCGGAACTCCAACGAGCGAGGCTGCCCTCGGGACAAGTGTGGTGACATGCTGGAAAGCATGGAGCACTTCCTGCTTCAGTTCCCCTTCAACACAAGGGTATGCAAAATGGTGGGGACCTCTACCGGTTGGCTTCGGCTGCCTGACCTTTCTTATGCTAAATGGGCCTATGGAGCATTCAAACACCTGGAGGGCAGGGATCGCCAGTCACTGTTTTTAGTTAGCACAGTAGTTAGGTTTCACCTTTGATCTGCACGGTGTTTAGTTTTGACAGGCAGCAAAACCCTCTACGAGGTGGAGGTAAGTAGGAACATCATGGTGGACCTGGTGAAGTTCGAGAGGTTAGGGATGGTGGAGGCTGGGGCTCTCTGGCGGGGTTTCAGCTTCGCGGTCCCTTAGGGAAAGAAGTAGGGCAAAATTAGCTCGTTAGAGATAGGGACAGTGTGAGGGGGGGGGGAGGGGTGAGGGCCGGAGGAGGGGCAGGTAGGGAGAGGTAGGGACAGTCCATCAGGGAGATAGGGATGCTAGGGACAGCAGTAGGGTGATGCCTCTCGGCTCCCATCCTGGTGGTGGGCTGGCATGGCACTTCAGAGATTTTTGTTTTGAAGAAGTGAAGTCAAGGTAAGAGGCTGTAAGTAACTAACCTTAGACCTTTGGGAGAAACGTTGGAATTTTGTAAGTGGGGGAGGCGGTTTTAGTATGGGTTTTCGTTTTACATATTGAAATTTTTTTTTCGTGTGGGTCTTGTTAAGGGGTAGGTAGATTTTGGGAGGGAGGCTTTTCGAGGGGGGGAGGAGGGTGGGGGAGTTGTTTGCCTGGCCCGGTGGTGTTGGGTGGTGGGTGGTGCTGGCATCTGGACTAAGCGGACATGACGGGACATGGGGCGAGATGCTGGCTGGGTGTGGTGGAGGAAAAAAAATAAAAATTTTGTTAGGGTAAAATTTTTAGTTTTAGTTTCACAAATATTGTGTAAAGTTCTTGGTTATAGTTTTATCTAGGCGTATTATTGAAAACCGAAGGTAGGGTAACCCTTATTTATCTAAAAATGGTTTTTGTTTCACAAATAATGTGTAAGGTCCTTTGGTTATAGTTTTCATTGGAAAAGCCTTTTTAAATTTCTCTTGTTTCCCGTTATGAAAAGGTTTTGTTTTGTGTGAAAGGGGGCTGGTCGGCATAACTGAGAATGTGTACGGTTTTTGTGTAAAGTTTTGTAATTTTCTAATAAAAATATCTCCAGCTCTTGTCTTCAAGAGCTCCTGCTAAGGTGGAAGTTTTTGACTAGGCCTTGGAACCAGGGGCTATAGTAATTTTTGTGGCCGGTTATCTGTACCCTATCTTGGGGAGCAGCTTTGTGTTTTGTGGTACTGTTGGTGGAAACCTTCAACTTTATTTTATTTTCCTAGCAAAAGGGGCCGTGTGCTCCTGCCCCCTGTCCTAGGATGGGGGGCAGGGGTGTCTCTCAGTCGGTGAAGTGGCAGCAACAGTCTCAACGTCAGTTCCAGAAGCGGCCCCAGCAGCAGCAAGGAGACCTGCAGCCTGGGCCAGCTAACAGTGGTGAAGGAAAACGAGTAACCAGGTCCTGCCCGCCTGATGCCAGACCCGTGAAGGATACTCCTAGCTCAGCCGCACCTGTGGAAAAAACAACAATGGTGGCCTCTGCCCCTGCCAGGGTGGTGAGTAATGAACGCTCATATGAGCCAGGTTGGGGTATTCGGAGGACAGGAGAGGGGGCAAAAAAGTTCGGAGAAAGGATTGACAAAACTATGGCAGAGTACAGGAAAGTGAGGAGAGAGCTGTTTATACTAGAGGGTGAATTAAGAAACGCAAGGTACCAAAGGGAACATGCATCTAAGTGGAAACGCCCGCAGTTTGCCTTGAGGGTGCAGGAGCTTAAAGTGGAAATCAAGCAGAGAGACTGTACCTGTAAGGAATACCTGGAGGGTGCAGGGGTTTTTTTTAGAGAAAAGCTGATAAACGACGAGCGGTTCCTGAGGCAGCAAACCGGTATGGCCCCACGACAGCCGTTTATGTCAGGTCAGTCAGATGATTCGGAGTTTGACTTCCCTCCTGAGGAGGGGGGTAAGGGGGAATGGGGCCCCGGCTGGAGACGAGTGTGAGAGTGGGGGGAAGAGGTGAAGCCGAGGAAGGAACATGCGACAGTGAAAGTGACAGCAGCAGTAGTAGCAGCAGTGGGAGTGAAACAGAAGGCATGGTGGGAGAAATGGTGAGGGTGGTGCCGGAGACTCCGCCAGAGAACCTACCTGTGGGTGCCATGGTTCCTGGGTCTGTGGAGTCGGTACTGCCTGAAAACCAGCCACTACCGCTGAGTACATCAGGTGAGGAGGCAGAACAAGAAACCGGAGGCCAGCTGATGCATAATATTCAGATGCTGGAATCCGCAGTAAGGGTTAATAGCCTTGCTTTTGATGTGGAGGATGTGCCGGAGGATCAAGCCTGCAATAGGAAAAAGAAAGGGAAGAACAAGAACAGGAAAAAGGAGTTAAGTATGGATTCCATTACATTTGTATCTCATGGGACTGTTGGTTCGGGACCCCCTGAGTGTTTGCAAAGACCAAGTCAGGTGGCGGTGGTCATGCAACCAGTAGGGGAAATTGGGGGGGGGGGCATGAACACCTCAAACTACAGGCTCAGGGAAGCCCAACAGGGTTGTGTAGTAGCTGGCCCCGCCCCTTGTTGTGTTGAGCCTATGCTAATGCGAGTGTCTTCTCCTAAGTCGCAGAAAGAGCGAGACTGGATGCGCCTGTTAAGGGAACAGAGGCAGAAAGCGGAGAGGCGGCTTGCAAAGAAATTGGAAAAAGAGAAAAGGGCTGCGCAAGCATCAGCCAGCGCTGTGAAGGGTCTGGAACAGCACAGCATGCAGGTGGAGCCAGAGATGATCATTGAAGACGCGTCACAGGGCGCTAAACCAATCAGTGAGAAGGGAGGTAAGCCGGCCAGGTGTGTGAAGGGGGCGTTAACAAAAAACAAAAGGCGTGGTTGTGGTTGGTGGAGGTGTGAAAGAGAAGGACGAGGTAACGAAAGGGTTTGGACAGAGGGGAGGAGCTTCGGTGGCGGTAGCAGTGGGACCTCCTCTCCTTAGTGTAAAGAAAAATAATAATAATGCTGTGGTCCTTAACGAATCTGCGGGTAAAGAAAAAGAGGGGGCTGGTAGGCAAGGGGCAGGTCAGGTCCCCCCCTCCCCGGTCCCTCCAATAATGTCGAGCAAGGTTGGAGGGAAAGGCAATGCGGGGGTTAACTCTTCTGGAGGTAGTGGAGTCATAGGGGTTAATAGTGTGAATAATGCTGCAAAGAAGAATGCTGACGTTGTGATTGCTGAGACTGCTGCTGGGGCTGCCATGACTGCTGCTAAGGTGACTGTCCCTGTGATGGCCACTGAGGTGACGGCTGCTGCACCTGGGCAGGGGGGCGAGAGGGCAAGAACAGGGGAAGCTTTGTCCTCCCTGAGATTATAGGGCAAGACTGGATGAGTGCTGTTCCTGGTAAATCTGACGGTAATGGTGATGGTGTGAGTGCAATGCTGGCGGTAGTAGGGTCAACATTAATGGTAATGGTGGTAAGGCTGGCAGTAATGTTGGCAAAAATACTGCATGTAACGCAGGTAATGTTGAAAGCGAAAGGAGGTCATATCCTAGGGTAACTGCGGGGGGCGCAGCTAGTGGTCCCTCTCCCTCCTCAGGTCCTGGGGATGGCACTTTGCAACAGCAGCTCCTGGCCGCCCTGCGGGCGGGGCAGAGCACGATGTCTGTAGGGAGTCGCAATGATGGACCGCTAATTCTGGATCGACAGATTTGGGCTGAGCGCTTTCCGAAATCAGGGAGGAGAGCTTCAGTGGGCTATCCCAACATCGGAGGGTTGGGGCCCGGTCCAGAGGAATGTGGTCGGGCTCAGGTGGGAGGGGAGCGGCCCCTGCCCGTCAAGGGGGGAGGTCGTCAAGCTCCTGCTGGGGCTCGGCTTCAGGGCAGTTGACATCTTTGCCCTCATTCACCCGGCCGGGACCAAGAGCTTCGATGTGAGCTTTGTAACCCTCCAAGGTATGGATACGTTCTGGCAAAACTACCACCTTGTCCAGGGAGAGCCAGCGTGGAGGGATTTCCGAGTCTGGCCAAGAAACCATCAAGAAAATGACCATTTTAACATGTAACGAATCTCTTTCAAGTTACGATATCATGACTTGGTTGGGTAGGTATGGCGAGGTAAAGGACTTCCCGAGGAAGCAGCTGGATGAGAACGGCATATGGACAGGTACCTGGACCTTCATGGTCAAGCTAGGCCACATAGGCGGCTCCATGTCCCACATTCCATCCTCAGCCTTTCTTGGACG
Organism: Leptodactylus fuscus; assembly: GCF_031893055.1. Taxonomy (NCBI): domain Eukaryota; kingdom Metazoa; phylum Chordata; class Amphibia; order Anura; family Leptodactylidae; genus Leptodactylus; species Leptodactylus fuscus. The sequence goes on along the minus strand of NC_134274.1, from coordinate 69,923,241 downwards.
TGAGCGGATCCTTATATTCTATCAAGGCCAGCCAAAATTATGTCACAAGTATGGTGACCTGACACACCCAAGCGCAGCTTGTACCATCCAGAAGTGTGCCATGTGTGGGTTCACCTGGCTGCAACTTATGACAGGCTGAAATACCACCTGTGTGGAGAGCTAGGTCACTCTATTGGTGGCTGGCGGCTGCTAACATAGGTCGCCAACTGAGGGCGGTGGGTCAGGAGACCACCTTCGGAGGGGAAGGGACAGATGTTGGTGGTCCGGCTAGGGTATCGCGGCATCAGGGGAGGAACCAACCATATAGGGTAAGGAGATTTCAGTGGAGGGAAGAGAAAAGGACGGGAATGGTGCAGTGCCCCCCTGATGCTGGCCTAAATGGGGACTCTGGTGCTGTGGTGCCTGCCGACAGTACCTTGGTTGAGGAGATGTCTAGGATGAGAAGAGAGGATGAGACCGGCCGATCCTCAGTTTCCCAGTACAAAACATCCCCCCCCTCCCCGGCCAAGGAAAGGAAAATCGGGGGCCCCCTTGTGCTGGGTCCCAAACGCTTCTCCGCCCTCCAGGTGGACGAGGCCCAAGACTGAGCCTGCTCCTGGGAGGGGCCCCCTGCTCTCTGAGGGGGGAAGCTGGCCCGGGACCTGAGGAGGGAGACGAAACCAAGATAGGGTGGGATCTGGAGGGTCCGGACGCCTCAAATGGTCTGGAGGGCCCCTCCAAGGGTCCGAAGGTCCAGGAGAGGTTGAAGGGCCGAAAGGACCCTAAACTGTCAAAAACTCCTAAACCTCAAAAACAGGTAAAAGGGGGGCGTGGCCTATGCCTGTGGTGTGAGCAGACGTGTGTCCCTTGGGCTCCTGCCCTGCTGGCTCTAAATTGGCTTAAAACTCTGCTTTTTGTGGCTCAATGGGAAAGAAACTTCTCCAGAAATCCTCCTCTGGGGCTCCTTCTACTCCTGATCGACCTCCTCAGCGCTCTATGGCATCCTACCTGCTCCAGGATCCAGACCGTCGCACCACGAGGCAGCAGCCGTCTTCTGCTGGAGTTCGTGTGTCGGTATCCTCCCCAGCTAAACAGAAGCCTCCTCCGATGCTCCAGCACAGCGAGTGCAGCTGTTATCTCCCCGGCTTGGCCTCCTGGACAGCATGTGCCGGCATCCTCCTTAGCTTCACAGGAGCTTCCCTCCCCCCTCTCCAGCTCACTGTCGGCTCCTGCCAGAGGAACTGTTAAAGGGAGCATTCACACAGAGTTTTTTGGCGTGTAATTTGGCGCGTCATTTTACGTGCGTTTTTTGTGGCTTCCATTGACTGCAATGGTGTTTGACGTCCGTTTGGAATGTCGCGCGTTGTTTACGCACGTCATTTCTACACGTGTCTTTTTTGTCGCGCGTGTTTTGGAACGCGCGTGTTTATTCTACGCGCGTTAAACAAATACGACGTGGTTCTATGGTGAAACGGAACGTTTTTGCAGCGCGTATACGGCCGCGTTAACGGTGCGCGTATACGGTGCGTCTTTCGTAGAATACGCGCGTAAAGCACGCGCAGGCGTAGTCCAGCCCATATTCAAGGCCACGGCCCACAAGGGCTGGGCCAGCGGCCATTTTAAAACACATTCAGCATCATCAGCATCCATTCCATTTCAGTTGGTGCAGGGAGCCTGGAAACATTCTCCATGTAAGTATTGGCCTTTAATGTACTTTTCTTACATGTAAATTTTGACCAAAAACACTATTTTGTACATGTTTACCAACTGAGGTGTTTTTTTTCATTTGTTTTTAAATACAGCAGAATACATAGCTCACAATTGTGTTCTCCAAACACACACGGACGGCCATTCAAGCTGCAAACTAGCCCAAAATTTGAAAACACATTCAAAACATCATAAATGTAAGTTGTGTTTATGTACTATTTGTTTGACGGGTGCATTTTTTGGGAAAGTGAACATTTTGGGCAGTTAACACTGGCCTTTTGACTGAAAAGTGTGTATTATGGCTGTGTTAAGGGAGCAGCCTGTATTGGCCTTAATACTGTATGGGTTTTGCATCACAACACACACAATACTGTTTGGTGATGTTCTCACTCTTTGGCTATGGTTTTTTTTTTGGGGGGGGTGATTTTCACATAATTTGTGGGCAATGACATTACTACGTTTTTGTGTGAAATTTTTTTTTTTTTTTTTCCATCTTTAGAAACATCATGTCTGCACGTGGGGCCAAAACTCCAACCCCGAAAAAGTCCGCTTATCATCGAATGGACATTAACGTTACACGCCTCATCGAATTAGTAAGTGTCTGGTCCAGATGGCAGGACCCATATTATGTTGCTGGAAATAAATAGCATGAAAATATGCACTTTAGTATGGCATGTCCAAAGTGTGGCCACATTATGGCCCACCATACAGTTGGTGTTTTATATCCAGTCTTCTGACATGTGGGCCATATGTGTTTTAGAAAGCTCGACTAGGCTTTTCACAGGGAGGGCAAACATTTACACCCCAACAAAAAAACACTCGTGTTGAGATTGGGACTTCAACGCCACTGTTTGTTAGGAAACTGTGTGAAAAATGCAAACATATAGATATAGTAGTCCTTGTGGTGTGTCGTTTTGGTATATTAATTTCTCTGTTATGTTTCCCTTCCCAACTATGCAGGTTCATTTGAAACCCAATCTTTGGGCTAAAGCCGATCCGTTGTATGCTGATCGCCATGCTCGAGAGGCCACATGGATCAGCATCTGCGAGGACTTATTTGAGCCACAGTGGTCCAGCTTTCGGCGCAGTGATAAAATACGAATTGGTGAAAATTTTTTGGCATTCTGCTTTTTTTGTTTTGTTGCAATTGTGTATGTTTAACACTGGCTTATGTGAAAAAGGTTTTTTTTTTTTTTTTTTTTTGGCCTCAACGTTTTTTTACCATATTTTTTTCACAGAAAATGATGTTCGCACACGGTGGAAGAGTGTGCGGGACCGCTTCATATGGGACATCTGGAAGGCGGAGCGGAGTGGGGCTTCTCCTGCCAAGCGGCAGAAAATTACCTTCTATGAAGATCTGCAGTTCCTGCTCAGCGGCATGGGAGAAAAGTCGTAAGTGTTTTTTGAATAATCACTTTTTTGGTTAAATGGTTAAAATCTACGGCTTTTTAAGTAATGTTTTTTTCTTTTTTTTGCTTCACCATCCAGATCATCAGGCAATGTCACACAGACACTGTCAGACTCCCCTGCACCACCACCACAGGAACTGCAGACTAGAGAGGCCAGCCACCCACAAAGCCCACCTGCCGGTTGCTCGTATGAACTGGTGAGGGGACGACAAGATACCAGTGACGACGACACCTCCTTCCGAGTGGGTTCCGAGCCTATGTCACCTGGTTCTTCTCCGGCTGGCCAACTTGTCACGGAAGAAGAGTCAGCCCAGGAGCCGGTGCCACTCACCCACAGGAGGAGGCATGGACGTCGTGCCCCTCAACGCCGCACACCTTCCACCCACGAGCAGACTGGAAGGACCCCCCGGATAGAGGACAGACAGTTGGATGTTGAGCGGGAAGCTGTGTCCTTTATCCGGAGGGTGAACAGCCAGGACCACGCCAGTTACTTTGGGAATGATGTGGCAGCTATCTGCCGCCAGTTGCCACATGAGAGACAGCAAGATTTCAAGGCGTATGTCCATGCTGTGGCGGCAGTCTTCCAGTCTGCTCGTGAGCTGCCAGAAGTGGGATATCTCATATCCCAGTTCCGGCAGCTGTGTTGCCATGGCCCAGCCACTTGTCCTCCAGCCCAACCACAATCCCCAAACTTATCCTCCACCCCAACACAGCCCCTACTTCCCAGTCCCGGGCCCACATTTATGCCATCTCCTGCTCCCCATGTTGCGAACTCTCCCCTTCCCAGCCCAATCCACTGTTCACTTTTGAATCCGGATGATTATCCGTCTTCTTAATTTCCTTCCCCATGCTCTTTTCTCCCTTTTTTAATAAGTTGTAAATATTGTAATAAAAATGTATTTTTGGTTTCAAAACTTTATACATTGTGTTTTCTTCTTTTCAATACATTAGCTTGCAATATACTGCAGATTTTCCTGGCTTTCACCATAGGCATCTTTAAAGAGGACCTTTCATCATATCCGGCCACATGCAGTGTTTTATATAGTACTGGAAAGCTGACAGTGTGCTGAATTCTGTGCACTGTCAGCTTCCAGCAGTATATAACACTGCATGTGGCTGGATATGATGAAAGGTCCTCTTTAGGGTGCATTCACATGGAGTAAAATGGAGTGTAATTTGGAGTGTAATTTTTAAACCTGTAAAAATTACACTCAAAATTACACTCCATTTTACTCCGTGTGAATGCACCCTTATAAGGGAGGAGTTTTCATGGTTTGGCACACAGGCTGCTCAATATACTTCTGCAAAGCCAACAGTGCACAGATTTCATAGCATTGCTCCACACAGCTAGTCTGTCAGGAAGATACTTCTGCAAGGCAGCACCTACAGCACTGTACACTATCAATTCCTAAACACTCTAAATAGCCTCATGTGGAAATGAACATGATGTAACCTAGCCCAACAAGGAGGCTGCATTCCTACACCCTGCAAACTCAGTACAGTGCTATAGATGCTGCCTACTAAATAGAAGGCCAGCCTGAAAGACTGTCTTGAAAAACATTCTAGAAAGTGCAAATTGCCCTTTTTAACAATAGCTGTTCTCCTGGGGCCCTTCATTGTCCTCTATTCTGCGCACTGTTGGATTTTGCACACATTTTCTGTGATTTGACAACTATAATATCTTAAAGTGGCTAAATATATAAGGACAAATATCCATAGGTAACCTTCCTAGTTTCTTGAAGGAAAGGAAAACACAGACACAAACAAAATTATTTTTATTATTATTTTTTTTTTTTTAAGGGCTCATATTCTGTCTTTGACAACATACAAGGAAATACACATTTTACAGCCCAAAAGGAAGAATATATACATGTGACATGGTTGAAATATATACATGTGTGAATGTGCACAAATACACATGTGGGAAAATGTACATGTGTACAACACAAATGGCAAAGAAACCAAAAATAAAACACCACGATGAGGAAGGTCTTCATTCCGGGTCAGGCTGGTCATCACTGAGCCGAGAAAACTGCCAAGGCACGGCACCTTCGGGACTCATGAAGTAGTCCATGAAGGCATCTCTCACCTGTACAGCTGCATTGGCTGCCCGACCTGAGGGCCTAGCTGGTACCAGTGGGTGACCCAAAGCTGCCTGTGGCTCCACTCCAATGTTGGGGCTGTCACACTCCAATACAAAGTTGTGAAGCACACAGGCAGCTTTGATCACCACCTCCCCAGTTTCAGGAGCCAACTGCAGTGCACAGGTGAAGACCCTCCACTTACTACTCATGAGCCTGAAGGCGCACTCCACGAAGCGTCGTGCCTGGCTCAGCCTCATGTTGAAGAGTCTCTTCCGGGCATCCAGTCTCCTCCGTGGGAAAGGGCGCAGCAGGTTTTCCAAGAGGGGAAATGCCTCATCCCCTACCATGACGAAGGGGACTGGATGCGTGGTACCCGGAAGCGGTCTTGGTGGAGGTAGTCACCTGATCTAGCAGTACTGTGCGGCCCAAAAGCGATGTCAGTAGCGCCCGGGAGTCCCCAGTACTACCATAAGCACCGACTTCGATAGCAACAAATCGGTACGTGGCATCAGCCACCGCCATCAGGACCACTGAAAAGTACTTCTTGTAGTTGAAGTACAGTGATCCTGAGTGCGGTGGCTTCCGCACACGTATATGCTTCCCGTCGACGGCACCTATGCAGTTGGGGAAATTGGCCACAGACTGAAAGCCTGCTGCTGACTGCAACCAAATCTCCAGGGTCAAACTGGGCATCACTATGGGTTGCAAGTGCTGCCATATCAGATGGCATGTGCTCCTCACAATTCCGGATATGGTGGATATACCAACCCGGAATTGGAGGTGAAGGGATGCAAAACTCTCCCCTGTTGCGAGAAACCTAGAAACAAACAAATATAAGTATTTCCCCAGTATATGAACAGTAGTGCCAATATTTACTTTATACACAAATTTGATTACCTACACATACAATTTGTTAACAGCAATGCTTAACTATATCCGACCACTTCTGGCCTAACGCCCCGCCAAACAGACGCTGAGATTGTACAAAATATGTTATAAAGTAAATGGGGACAGTTTTTGAAGGCGAGTTTGTGAAATACATGATGAATTTGTAGCCTCAAACATTTGCCAAATTGTTTATCAGGTAATGTTTTGGCTCTTTAATTTCTAACCCAAAATCTAAAAGTTCAACTAACCAAAATGGAAAATGTGAATGTAATACATACCGCAACGTGATGACCAGCCTTTCCGTGGGACTGATGGCCTTCCTCATGGTGGTGTCTTCACGCTGGAGATGCTCCGCTAATAGAACCAGGAGCCGGTCAAAGGCCTGTGGCCTCATCCTCAGGAATGAGTGAAATTTCGTGGGGAATCTTTTTTTAAAAAAAGGAAACCTGTCATGGGATGCACTTGCAACCGCACACAATGAAATGTCCCTATTTAATGGACCCTACACACAATATAAATGACCAGAGTGTCCACAATGGAAAAATGACATGAGATGAAAATACATAGATGAAGAAACATATTTCAGAACGTATTGAAAAGGTAAGCTAAATGTAAAAACATGCAAACATAAAAAACTTACAGCCTCAACTCCTGGTACAGCATGGCAAAGCTTCCAGTGGAAGGCCGCTTCAAATTTAAGGGGTGTACCCAATATTGCCGTGGTTTCTTGGCCATAGGCGCCTGCTGGTGTTGGTGTTCACCCTCCTCCTCCTATGAAAGATTTGTTGTTTTTAGCAAACCACACGTCTTTTCACATCATTTAAAAATCCAACACATAACTATGTATTAGTGAACTTGCCTGCTGGGGAAGATGCCGTCTACGAACCATATTGACTGCCACTGCCAGCAGCAGTGGCATGTCTTCATTGCATACTGCAATTGTGGTCTCTTGGGAGTGTGGTTGCCTTGCACTCTGCGACATTTTTCAGTCTTCTGTAAAGGTAAAGGTAATGGCCTTCTCATCAGAGCTCAAACAAACTCTCTCGTGTCCATCATGACAGGTGTATCGTGATTAAATAATGGGTTGTCCTTTCTGGCGGCGATTTTAATATGGTGTTTTCTGAACACTCTGATAAGCTGACCCTCTCTGCAGGTACCCCCAGTACCCCGCAGCTGCGCCTAGCTAGAGAATTCTGTAGATTCATTAGATCCTCTGCCCTGTACGATCTTTGGCGTGTTCGCAACCCCACAGCTCGCTCTTACACTTTTTACTCCCATCCCCATAAAACACACTCCAGGATCGATTACTTTTCTGGTAATACCTTGACCCTTCGGATGTTGACTGATGCGGATATTGGCCCTATATCTTGGTCTGACCATGCCCCTGTCCTTCTTTCCCTGACCTCTGCCCCTGGTACCGCTAAGAGATGCCATTGGCGTTTAAACGACTCCCTACTTCACTCCTTAACCTCTAGCACTACGCTCCGCACGCATCTCCAGAACTATTTTACTGATAATGCAGGTTTGGTTTCCTCAGATTCCACTCTGTGGGAGGCCCATAAGGTGGTCATAAGAGGCCATTGTATTGCCCTGGCTACCCGATTTAAAAAGGACAAGGCCCAGGAGAGGGCTTTGGTTTCTTGGATTCAGTCCCTTTCTGATAGTTTAAATCGTGCCCCTTCTGTCTCCATCCTTCGTCGCCTTGTAGCGGCTAGGGCGGATTTGAGAGATTTGGCGACTCGAGCTACCCAACGCCTTCTCCTGTATAGCCGTCAGCGCTACTTTGAGAGAGGCAATAAAGCCCACACCCTTCTGGCCAAGACCTTGCGGGACCACCAAACTTCCTCTGCCCCACATGCTGTACGAGATCCACAGGGAGTCCTCCATTATCATCCTGACTCTATCGCTTCCTTGTTCAAGGACTACTACACAAAACTGTATAATCTCCCTCCCCGCTCCAATGCGGACCCATTACAACAAGTGGCTGCATTGCACTCATATCTGGAGGCTTGCTCCCTCCCTAAGCTTTCTCCCTCTGCAGTTACTGTGTTGAATGCTCCTATTACAACTGATGAGATTAGTTCCACCCTTAAAGAACTCCCCAATGGTAAGGCCCCAGGCCCAGACGGCTTTACCTATCTTTATTATAAAACGTTCCAGGCCGATTTGCTTCCTCATTTATGTCGCCTCTTTAATTCCTTTCTAGAAGGTGCCCCTATTCCCCAGTCGATGCTCCAGTCTCACATTACCTTAGTTCCTAAACCCCGCAAGGACCACCAAGAGTGTTCTAACTATCGCCCTATAGCACTGTTGAATACTGACCTGAAGCTTTTTACTAAAATCTTAGCTAACAGACTGAGCGCTTGGCTCCCATCCTTGATCCATAAGGATCAGGTGGGTTTCATCCCCTGTCGTCAGAGGGGGGGCACAACACCAGAAGGACTGTGGATTTAATTGATGTAGCCAATCGCACTGCCATCCCTACTGTCCTACTGACCCTTGATGCGGAAAAGGCGTTTGACCACCTTGACTGGTCATTTATGAAAGCCGCCCTGGGTAGCTTTGGTCTGTCTGGGGCCTTTCTCACCGCTATTGAGGGGCTCTATTCTTGCCCCTCGGCGGTGGTGAAACTCCCTAACTCAGTCTCTGCTCCGTTTTCCATTCATAATGGGACTCGGCAGGGCTGTCCTTTATCACCTCTTATTTTTGCCTTATGCATTGAGCCCTTGGCTGCCCAGATTCGGTTGAATCCTGATATTTCGGGTGTTTTGGTTAGAGATAAATCCTTTAAAATTAATTTGTTTGCCGATGATGTTCTCCTGACCCTTACAAATCCCCATATCTCTCTCCCCAACCTTCTCCAGGTCCTTAAGATTTATGGAGATTTCTCCAGTTATAAAGTTAACCCCACCAAGACTGAAGCCCTCCCCCTTAATATTCCTACTGCTGATTTACAACTGTTTCGTTCCAACTTTGACTTTCAATGGCGGGAACGCTCTCTCCGATATCTTGGGATCCAGCTCTCCCCTTCCTCCTCCACCCTCTATTCAGTTAACTACCCTAGCCTCTTTAATGAACTGAGAGCCCTCTTGGATAAATGGCGTCCTCTCCATATTTCGCTTATAGGTCGTATTAATGTGGTCAAAATGTCCCTCCTCCTGAAGCTCCTCTACTATTTTGAAACTCTTCCGGTCGCAGTCCCTCACTCTGAATTGCGCTCCCTTCAAAAATCCATCTTTAAGTTTATTTGGAATGGCAAGCGTCACGTTATACCCCGTTCGGTGATGCTGTCTGGTAGGGAGGAGGGGGGATTGGCGGTACCACACATATTACATTATTATTGGGCTACTCATTTGCGCTGCCTACCATTTTGGACAGCCCCGCAGGCCTATACCAAATGGGTTGAGATAGAGAAACTGTGGATGGCTCCGATGCATCCCAATGCGTTTCTGTGGTCCTGTTCCTCTCCCCTTCCGTCCACTCCCCTTTTGGGTCCTATACGCTTCACAAGGGCCATTTGGATTACCTGCTCTAAAATCTTTCCCCTTGCCTCTCAGTATTCGTCCATGATTTCCTTTTTGTACAACCCCCTCTTACCGGAGGGACTTACGTCAGCTTTGGTGCGACCATGGAGTAGGCTTGGCCTTTTCCGTGTCGCTGACTTAATAGACCCGCTGACGTTGGTGCTTAGGCCCTTTGAATATTTTGTGTCAGAACTGCATCTACCCGCCACTGAATGGTTGCATTACCAGCAGATTGTCCATTTTGTTTTTACCCAGTACGGCTCTCTGAAGGTGTCCCCACCGACTGTCTTTGAAAAACTGTGTCGTGCGGGCACCTCTACTGCAGGCCTTATCTCTGGCATTTATGGTATCCTCTCCTCCTCTGGACGGCAGGGCCCCATATCGCATAAATATATGGAGAGGTGGTCTGGGGCCTTGAACAGGCAGATCTCCCCGAACCAATAGCAAATTATCTGGTCCCGTGCAGCTAAATCCTCCACCTGTGTTACGTTCCGGGAGACTCAGTACAAGCTACTTATGCACTGGTACCATACCCCAGCCTTGCTCCACTCCCTTAATCCTAACATTTCTTCCCAGTGTTGGTGTTGCCGGGCAGGAGTGGGTACCCTGTATCATATTTTTTGGGACTGTCCAGGGATCTGTCCATTCTGGCTGGAGGTCAAGTCCCTTACAGACGCTCTATTTATTCAAGGTGTCCCTTTAGATCCCCTCATCTATCTCCTCAATCTCCCCCCTGCTCATCTGGGTAAGCACACCTCTAAATTGTTTCTTTATCTCTGTACCGCAGCCAAAACTCTCATCGCTCTCCGGTGGAAGAGTGCCTCTCCTCCCTTTGGCTCTGATCTTGTAGCCCAAGTTAAGAATGTTCGTAGCATGGAGAACTTGACAGCCACACTTAATCATACTGTTGAGGCATTCCAGGCTATATGGTCATCTTGGGATGCATACTGTATTTTGAATGGTCTCTGGCTCCTCCCCCACCCCTCATTTCTACTCTCAGGTTTTTGTGATGTGTACACATTTCCAGTCTATTTGACATTATATGCATTGTTTCACGTTCATGTTTTTTAGGTTTTCAACTCTTGTGTTGTATTGTATTTTACAAAAATCCTTTCAATAAAAATTACAGTTTAAAAAAAAAAAAAACAGGTAAAAGGGATGGAAGAAATGATGACAAAAAAGCGACAAAAAAATTACAAAAACAGTAATAAAAAAGTTTTTTAAAAAAAGTGCGAAAAATGACTCTGATATGGACATGACAACTTCCAAGAAGCGGGGCAAAAGGAACTCTTCCTCAGAGCCTGGAGGTAAGAGTGAAGGGGGTGGGAAGAAGAAGGCCGTTTAACTTAATGAATCACTATGGCGGTACCCACTCCGTTGACGCTGGCCTCCATTAATGTGGCCAGCATTAAGTCTGATGCGGCTAGGTATGCAGCCTTTGATTTTCTCGGCTGGGTTGAAGCTGACATTTTGTTTTTGCAGGAGACCAGGGTCTGCACCCTCGCCAAGGTGAGCAGAGCAAGGAGGGAGTGGCGCAGGGGGCCCTCCTACTGGTCTCTTGCGGCTGAGCCGTATAGCAGAGTGGCGGTCCTTTTTACCACACTGGTAGAATGCCAACGATTCATTGATTTAGAAATGGGAATGTGCTTAGTCTTGGACGTTTCCATGAAGAGGCAAGAGCTGCGCCTTATTAATATCTACGGCCCACAGTCTAAGTGGGACCGTAAACGCCTCTTCATGGAGATCAAGCCTTTTCTTTTTACGGACAAGCAAGTCATCTTTGGTGGGGATTTAATTACCATTACCAGACCCCAAGATAGAGGGGGTGCAAGAGATAGACTGCCCTATGATAGCGTTGCATTGAATAGCATAGCTAGTGAAGCTCGTCTGGAGGACCTCCACATCCGGCTGTCCTCAGATGCACGTGGGTTCACCTATTTCAGAGGTAGATGTAGGTCTAGAATAGATAGGTTTTTTTAGAAGGAGAATTATGTCGCCGTGTCCGTGGTGGAGGTGGAGTTTTCCGATCACTGCTTAATTTATTTTTCTTTGAATGTTGCAGAGACCATTCAGAGAGGAAAAAGGTTTGTGGAGGCTTAATTCGACACTCTTTGAAGAACCGGCTGTGAGACAAGCCTTTGAGGAGTTTCCCCAGGACCAGGTGATACTGCTGGATCTGGGAAGTAAGTCAGAGTGGTGGGAGGTATTCAAGGAGCGGGTGGCAGTATTTTTCTGCCAGCTCTCGAGCCTCAGATCCCTGGACATGTACCGCTTGTTCACGGATTTGAGGAAGAAACTTGAAATTTTGGTCTTGACCGGGGGTTCCCGCGAGGAGATCGCTGGTGTGAAGGCTTTGCTCAGGGGATGCCAGTATGATAGACAAACATCCTAGGTCCTTGAGAGTGACTATGGGAAGTACCACTCGCCAAACCCTTACAGGAATTATAGGATGTCATTGGCTTGTAAGAACGTTTCAGGCCTGGTCGACAGTACAGGATCTCTGACGCAGACCAGGTCAGGGATCTTGGAGGTCGTCAGGTCCTTCTACTTGGACCTCCTGGCAAAGAAAGAACTTGATCGGGACCAAGTTTCAGGTTTCTTGGCTGAAGCCATCCCTGAGTCAGCAGAAGACCTTTCTCTTGACTTTTTGACAGAACTTATAACGGAAGAGTCACCAGGGCTATTGAAGGTCTTGCCCTCAAGAAGTCACCAGGCCCAGATGGCTTAACATCTGAGTTCTATTGGACCTTTAAAGGACTGTTAGCTCCCTTCTTGCCGGACGTGCTTAATGAGTGTCTCTCCTCAGGCACTTTGCCGCCATCAATCAGGAGGTCCGCCCTTATTGTTCTGTCAAAGGGTAAGGATACGAGCCTTATTGAGAACTGGCGGCCCATAGCACTTCTCAGTACAGACCGCCTGTTTAAGCGGCTGGTGCAGCTAGTGGCCCGGCTCCTTTCGCCGGCCCAGCACTGCTCTGTGCCCGGTCGTAGCACCCTAAGTGCAGTCCTGAGTGTCAGGGAGGCTATGGAGCAGAGTAGGGCTGGACGGTGGGAGGGGTACTTGCTATCCCTAGACCAAACTAATAAGTAGATACACAAAAGTATGTGTGCACTAGGTCAATTAACAAAACAAGGTTCTAGGGGAATTTTTATGCACACTAAAATATAACTTTTAATAGTGATCGTTAAAAGTCTCAATGTAACAAAATAACACAATTAATTGTGTTATTTTGTTACATTGAGACTTTTAACGATCACTATTAAAAGTTATATTTTAGTGTGCATAAAAATTCCCCTAAAACCTTGTTTTGTTAGCTATCCCTAGACCAGGCTAAAGCTTTTGACAGGGTGAACCATGAGTACATGTGGTCGGTCCTTCTGAGGTACAGCCTACCTGGGGGGTTTGTTGATTGGTTAAGGACTTTGTACTCAGGGGCAGAGTCTTTCCCACTTGTGAATGGTTGGGTTGGCTGGTTGTTCGAGGTAGGTTCTGGGATCCGACAGGGATGTCCTTTGAGCCTACTGTTGTACGTGTTCGCGATCGACCCCTTCATTAGAAGGCTAGATCGTGGTCTGTTGGTGGGAGTCAGGATGGACCTGGAGGGCTCTAGGGCCCCTTGTAAGACAGTGGCTTACGCCGACGATGTCACCATTCTTGTCTCGTCGCGGGAGGATCTGGAATGGGTGATGTCTGAGGTGGACAGCTACTCGGTGGCTTCCAGGTCAGCAATAAACAGGAGCAATTGTGAGAGCCTCTGGCTGGGAGGGGGGAGCCTAGTTTTGCTCTCCTGGACACCTTTCCAAAGCCCCAGCAATCGGCTAAAATCTTAGGCATCCAATTCGGCCGGGGTGATTACCCACTACAAAATTGGGAAGGTAGGCTTAAGGTTGTCGCCCAGAAGGTCAACCACTGGAAGGGTTAGACTTTGACTCTGAGGGAAAGGGTTCACCTTGCCAAGGCTTTCCTGCTCCCGCTTGTCATCTATCTGGGAACGTGTGTGCCTTGCCCGAGTTATGTTGGAGTAGGATCTGTTGCCTGTTCTTAAAGCTGTTATGGGGGAACAGGCTCAACCTAGTCAAGAGGGAGGTTACATACCGCACGAGGAGGCTAGGCGGGTTGGGTATGGTCAACCCGGTGATATTTCTTGTAAATGCCTTTATTAAGACCAACCTCAGAAACCTCTTCTCCGAGAGGACTCCTTCGTGGGTAGTCTCCTGCCTGGGATGGTTTTTGCCTTTCTTCCAGGAATGGAAGAATGGGGGGCGAGTGAAAGATCTGCATACACCCCACGGATACCTTCCGGCTTATGTCCCCCTGGTCTTGAAGGCAATCCGCCGGTGGGGTCTGGAGTATGAGGAGATCAGGACTCAGTCGAGGCGTTCCCTTGACACTAGGGTCCTGTTGTCTCATTTCCAGAAGCCCCTGGCACTCAAAGATTGCCCAGGTGGAGTCTTAAGGGTAGAGTTAAAATTGTTGAATTCGGCAAGGATTCCGCAGAAATATTGGGATCTGACCTGGCGCTGACTTCATGGTAAGCTATATGTGAGGGGGAACCCGTAGTACAGGAACTCTGAAGAGCGGGGCTGCCCTCGGGAGGAGTGTGGCGACATGCTGGAAAGCATGAAGCACTGCCTGCTTCAGTGCCCCTTCAATATAAGGGTATGCAAATTGGTGGGGGCCTCCACCGGCTGGCCTTGGCTAGCTGGCGGTTCCTACGCTGAATGGGCCTATGGAGCGTTCAAACGCTTGGAAGGTAGAAAATTGCCAGTCACTGTTTCTAGTTAGCGCATTGGCAGGTTTCAACTTTGGTCTGCACGGTGCTTAATGTCGACGGGCAGTAAAACCCTCTCAGAGGTAGAGGTATGTAGGAACATCATGGTGGACCTGGTGAGGGTGCGTTCTCTGGAGTTCGAGAGGTTGGGGGCGGAGGAGGCGGGGACCCTCTGGAGGGGATTTGCCTTCTCTGCTCCGTGAGGGAAAGTGGTAGGGTAATCTTAGGTAGGTAGAAGATAGGGGCAGTTAGGGAAAGGTAGGGAAAGATTAGGGAGGGCAGTGGGGGTGTGAGGGTCAGAGTCAGAAGAGGGAGAGGGAGGGAAAGATAGGGACAGTAGTAGGGCAAGTTGGGTAGTCAGGTAGGGACTTAAAGAACTGATAGGGAAAGCAGTAGGGCTGGGCCTCCTGGCTTCCTCCCTGGTGGTGGGCTGGTTTGACACTCCAAAGCCTTTTGTTTTAAAGGGATTCTACCACTAAAACACATTTTTTTCTAGTTAACACGTCGGAATAGCCTTTAGAAAGGCTATTCGTCTCCTACAGTATATCCACAAAGAAAATTGATTCCAGCCAGATCATGTGGAAAGGTGAAAAAAGCTTCTTCTTTATTATTAAAATAATTCCAAATCCATAGCAGCACACATACAAAACAGGAGTCTGGGCGTCAGACTGACGCGTTTCGAATAAGTTTTCTTATCCGAAACGCGTCAGTCTGACGCCCAGACTCCTGTTTTGTATGTGTGCTGCTATGGATTTGGAATTATTTTAATAATAAAGAAGAAGCTTTTTTCACCTTTCCACATGATCTGGCTGGAATCAATTTTCTTTGTGGATATACTGGTCGCTGGCTCCGGGCCGAGGGAGTGCATTTCCGAGCCGGTCTTCAGATTTTAAAGTGGAAAACGATGCAGGGGAGATTGATTTGAAACTACGAGTTGGCTGAGTATATGTTTCCTTTCCCTTTTTCCTTTTTCTATATATATTCGTCTCCTACCTTTGGAAGTGCTCTCCGCCGCGCCGTTCGTTCAAAATATCGGTTTGTACCGGTATGCTAATGAGTTCTCTCACAGCGATGGGGGTGTCCCCATTGCAGCTCGAAAACCAACCGCAGCACTGCCTCTATGGTCTTGGGTATCCTCCCCTTGCTTCTGTCGGACGCCTGCGCAGTACGCTCTGTTCGGCGAAGATTGCCGAACGTACAGCGCATGTGCGAAATTGCGGTCCCAGCCATAGTGCGGGCACTGCAATTTTGCGCATGCGCAGTACGTTCGGCAATCTTCGCCGAACAGAGCGTACTGCGCAGGCGTCCGACAGGACACTGAAGAAGCAAGGGGAGGATACCCAAGACCATAGATGCGGCGCTGCGGTCGGTTTTCGAGCTGCAATGGGGACGCCCCCATCGCTGCGAGAGAACTCATTAGCATACCGGTACAAACCGGTATTTTGAACGAACGGCGTGGCGGAGAGCACTTCCAAAGGTAGGAGACGAATAGCCTTTCTAAAGGCTATTCCAACGTGTTAACTAGAAAAAAATGTGTTTTAGTGGTAGAATCCCTTTAAAGAACCATGAAGACAAGGAAAGGGGCTGTAAGTGACTGACCTTAAGCCTTCGGGTTGTGACATTGTAAGTGGGGGAGGTGGTTAAATAAGGGGATTGTGTTTCAGTCTTGAATTGTTCATATATGCTAGTGCGGAAAATGTATTTTTCTCTCATAAGGGGATTAGGGGGGTAGCGAGTTTTGGGAGGGTTTTTTTTTTTTGGGGGGGAGGGGGTGTGGTGTGGTTTGCCTGGCCTGGACTAAACGGACATGGGAGGACATGGGGTGGAGGCCCAGGCTGGGGTGTCAAGGTGTTTGGGTGGGGGGTGGTGCCAGCACCAGGACTATGCGGACATGCAGGGACATGAGGTGTGGTGCTGGCCTGGGGTGGGGGAAAAAAAAAATAAATTGTGGGGTGGGCGTTATGGAAAAGCTTTAGTTTAGTCTTTTAAAATGGCTTATGTTGCTAAAAGTTATAGCTTAAATTTGTGTTTACTTCTTTAGATTATTTGTTATGTCTAGTCAAAGTAAGACCTAAATGGGTTTTGGGGTGTGAGTATTGAGTGAAGTGATGTGTGGAAAGTTGGAGTGTGAATGGGGGCTGGCCGGCAAAGTTGAAGGTTTTGAACAAAGTTGTATTTATTTGTTTTATACTTTTTCTAATAAAAATTTCCAGCTCCAATAGCGTATATTAAAGTTGCTGCAGTTAAAAAGCTCGTAGTTGGATCTTGGGATCGAGCTGGCGGTCCGCCTCTAAGCGAGCTACGTTCCTGTCCCAGCCCCTGCCTCTCGGCGCCTCCCCGATGCTCTTGACTGAGTGTCCTGGGGGTCCGAAGCATTTACTTTGAAAAAATTAGAGTGTAGAGATGAGCGAACACCGTTTGATCGAATAGGTATTCGATCGAATATCATGGCGTTTGATGTATTCGGTCACAATCGAATACAATGCCGCATACGCAGTAAAAATTTGTATCCCCTCCCACCTTCCCTGGCGCGTTTTTTGCACCAATAACTGTGCAGGGCAGGTGGGACAGGAACTACGACAACGGAGGCAGTGAAAAAAAATTTAAAAAAACCATTGGCTGCCGAAAACATGTGACCTTCCAATTCATAAGAACGGCCGCTGCCCTATTCATGTCATTTCAGTTTTGGAGTAATAGGGAGAGTGTGGAATAAGATTGTCAGTGCGATACAGGGCTTTGGTTAGGCAGGAATTGACAATAATAACAGCTCTTTTCAGAGCTCAATAATAGCTAGCTAGCTAGAAAATCATGCAGCGTAGCAGCAGGGGACGTGGGCGAGGACGTGGACGTGCATACCCAGCTGGGTGTGTAGTTCACAATCCAGGTACTGGAGAGGGGCTGCCAGCATTGCCTCTCGTCAGTAGCAGCAGAGGATGTGGACGTGCATACCCAGCTGGGTGTCTAGTCCACAGTCCAGCTACTGTAGAGGGGATTCCACCAATGTCCTCTGTCATTGTGAGCAGGGGACGTGGGCTAAGATGTGGATACCCAGCTGTATATCCACTCCACAGTCCAGGTACTGGAGAGGGGCTGCCAAAAGGGCATAAAACGCTTTTTAAAGGCTGTACCCACTCCAAGGGCCAAAAGCACTGTATTTTAAAGGCTCTACTCACTCCAAGGGCCAAAAACACTGCTTGTGCGAGGCTCTACTCATGCCAAGGGCCAAAAACACTGTATTTTAAAGGCTCTATTCACTCCAAGGGCCAAAAACACTGCTTTCTAAAGGCTCTACTTATGCCAAGGGCGAAAAGCACTGTAGTTTAAAGGCTCCACTCACTCCAAGGGCCAAAAACACTGCTTTCTAAAGGCTCTACTCATGCCAAGGGCCAAAAGCACTGTAGTTTAAAGGCTCCACTCACTCCAAGGGCCAAAAACACTGCTTTCTAAAGGCTCTACTCACTCCAAGGGCCAAAAACACTGCTTTCTAAAGGCTCTACTCGTGCCAAGGGCCAAAAGCACTGTAGTTTAAAGGCTCCACTCACTCCAAGGACCAAAAACACTGCTGGTGCAAGGCTCTATTCACTCCAAGGGCCAACAACACTGCTTTCTAAAGGCTCTACTCATGCCAAGGGCCAAAAGCACTGTAGTTTAAAGGCTCCAATCACTCCAAGGGCCAAAAACACTGCTTGTGCAAGGCTCTACTCACTCCAAGGGCCAAAAACACTGCTTTCTAAAGGCTCTACTCGTGCCAAGGGCCAAAAGCACTGTAGTTTAAAGGCTCCACTCACTCCAAGGGCCAAAAACACTGTATTTTAAAGGCTCCACTCACTCCAAGGGCCAAAAACACTGCTGGTGCAAGGCTCTACTCACTCCAAGGATCAAAAACATTGCTGTTTAAAGGCTCTACTCATGCCAAGGGCCAGAAACACTGTAGTTTAAAGGCTCCACTCACTCCAAGGGCCAAAAACACTGTATTTTAAAGGCTCTACTCACTCCAAGGGCCAAAAACACTGCTGGTGCAAGGCTCTACTCACTCCAAGGGCCAAAAACATTGCTGTTTAAAGGCTCTACTCATGCCAAGGGCCAGAAGCACTGTAGTTTAAAGGCTCCACTCACTCCAAGGGCCAAAAACACTGCTTTCTAAAGGCTCTACTCATGCCAAGGGCCAAAAGCACTGTAGTTTAAAGGCTCCACTCACTCCAAGGGCCAAAAACACTGTATTTTAAAGGCTCTACTCACTCCAAGGGCCAAAAACACTGCTTTTTAAAGGCTCTACTCATACCAAGGGCCAGAAGCACTGTAGTTTAAAGGCTCCACTCACTCCAAGGGCCAAAAACACTGTATTTTAAAGGCTCCACTCACTCCAAGGGCCAAAAACACTGCTGGTGCAAGGCTCTACTTACTCCAAGGGCCAAGAACATTGCTGTTTAAAGGCTCTACTCATGCCAAGGGCCAGAAGCACTGTAGTTTAAAGGCTCCACTCACTCCAAGGGCCAAAAACACTGTATTTTAAAGGCTCTACTCACTCCAAGGGCCAAAAACATTGCTGTTTAAAGGCTCTACTCATGCCAAGGGCCAAAAGCACTATAGTTTAAAGGCTCCACTCATTCCAAGGGCCAAAAACACTGTATTTTAAAGGCTCTACTCACTCCAAGGGCCAAAAACACTGCTTTTTAAAGGCTCTACTCATGCCAAGGGCCAAAAGCACTGTAGTTTAAAGGCTCCACTCACTCCAAGGGCCAAAAACAATGTATTTTAAAGGCTCCACTCACTCCAATGGCCAAAAACACTGCTGGTGCAAGGCTCTACTTACTCCAAGGGCCAAAAACACTGCTGTTTAAAGGCTCTACTCATGCCAAGG
Source organism: Leptodactylus fuscus (assembly GCF_031893055.1). Lineage (NCBI taxonomy): Eukaryota > Metazoa > Chordata > Amphibia > Anura > Leptodactylidae > Leptodactylus > Leptodactylus fuscus. The sequence continues at coordinate 69,904,018 of NC_134274.1, read as the reverse complement.
GCCAAAAGCACTGCTTTCTAAAGGCTCCACTCACTCCAAGGGCCAAAAACACTGCTGGTGCAAGGCTCTACTCACTCCAAGGGCCAACAACACTGCTTTCTAAAGGCTCTACTCATGCCAAGGGCCAAAAACACTGCTTTCTAAAGGCTCCACTCACTCCAAGGGCCAAAAACACTGCTGGTGCAAGGCTCTACTCACTCCAAGGGCCAACAACACTGCTTTCTAAAGGCTCTACTCATACCAAGGGCCAAAAGCACTGTAGTTTAAAGGCTCCACTCACCCAAAGAACCAACAAATCTCTGCTGCTGCAAGGCTGAACTAAGTTAAAGGGCCTAAAACTCTGCAGGTAAAAGGCTGAAGTCACCTGAAGGGCCTCAATCTCTCCTGGTAGCTCAGCTTAAGGGCCTGTAACTTTGTTTGGAAGGGCTCATGTCAAGGGCCATAAAAGGGAATTTTGGAAGGTCTTACCACATCACACACACACATGTATATACATCCACAATGACAGGTCAGGGTGGGGACTGATGGATTTCCCATTGCCTATTCCATCTGTGGTTGTCATGGGCAACGTGATTTAAAGGGGTGCTTGTTAATGTTTGTTGAGCTTAAATTGGGGTTTGGGTCCATCCATTTGGGGAGTAAAGAAGGTTTCCAGGTATTTTCCCACTTTGATAGAGGTTTTTTTGAATGTGGAAAGTGTGTAGTTGTTAGGCTGTGATAGTGGGGTAATACAGGGACTTTGGTGTGTTAGATGCCCCCAGACATGCTTCCCCTGCTGTCCCAGTAGCATTTTAGAGGTGTTGGCATCATTTGCTGAGGTGTGATAGTGGACTTGGTGACCCTCCTGAGTCGAATGGGGGGATCCCCTGAAACAAAGCATTTTCTCCCATAGACTATAATGGGATTGAGATTGAATTGAGATGCTATTCGGAACGAATAACGAATATTGAATATACTGTTACATTACAGTACAGTACATTGAATTTACTGTTCGCTCATCTCTAATAATGTGCAATGAGAATGTGGGCTGTATAAATATAAGAGACATTACCTATTGTAATCCACTGTGCAAAGTAATGCACCCCGACACGTGTTTCGCCACCCTTGGCTTCGTCAAGGGGATGTTATGTGGCAAATGGGGATTCACCAAACTATATATAGTGCTTCAATCAAACAAAAACCAGAACAGCTGATGACTAGTTTACCTTATGACCATTAAACGCAATCCTGTGGTGTGGTATAGACGCTCCGGCGCCACATGACATCATAAACAATAGACGCTGCGCGCGGAGAAGAACCTCCCCACTAATGCGCATGCGTGAAAAACCTATTGTGTATCGCGAGAGTACGGGCCAATATACTGCTATTCATAGGACAACTATGCATGATCAAGATTTTATAGTGGACATCGCGAAAGAGGAGGAAAACCAAAGTAATAGTAAGCCACAGTGATACCTATGCAGCCACATCAAATATGGTGTATATAAACAATATATGTATATCTATCTGTCACATCATACCAAATCACCCTATTAATTCAGAGAAGAATCCCTATATATGTCAATCATGGTACTATGAACAAACTCCCTACATGGATGTATGAATATTAAATAAAAATAATAAAGTGAAAACCAAATGTTTAAACATCATAATTAGAGATGAGCGAACACTAAAATGTCCGGGGTTCGAAATCCGATTCGAACAGCCGCTCACTGTTCGACTGTTCGAACGGATTTCGAACCCCATTATGGTCTAGGGGGTCTATGGTTTATGGGGGGTACGCAAAATTCGATAAAATTATACTTGCCAAGTCCACGAGTGACGGTCAGGCTGGATTCTCCTTGAAGTCTTCTCCCGGCGCAGCGCCCCCGCGGCATCCTCCGGCTGGAATTCACTCTGCCTAGGCATCGGGGCCTAGGCAGAGCCGACTGTGCATGCGCGGTCGGCTCTCTCCAGCCCGATGCCTGAGCAGAGCCGACTGCGCATGCATGTTATTATTATTATTTATTTATATAGCACCATTAATTCCATGGTGCTTTACATTTGGGGGTTACATACAGTACACAGAATATACAGGTAGATAAATACTAACAATGACTGACTGGCACAGTGGGGTAGAGGGCCCTGCCCGCGAGGGCTTACAATCTATGAGGGAAGGGGGTAGAGACAGAAGGAGAGGGGGAGACTGTACAGATGGCGTTGCGGTGATAGTGTTATTGGAGGTTGTAGGCCTTCCTGAATAGATGAGTCTTCAGCGCCTTCTTGAATCCTGTGATTGTGGGGGTCAGTCTTATGTGTCGTGGTAAGGAGTTCCAGAGTATGGGGGATGCACGAGAGAAATCTTGGAGACGGTTGTGTGAGGAGCGGATGAGAGCAGAGTGGAGTAGGAGGTCATTGGAGGATCTGAGGTTACGTGTGGGCAGGTAGCGAGAGATTAGTTCAGAGATATATGGAGGGGACAGGTTGTGGATGGCTTTGTATGTTAGCATTAGTAGCTTGAACTCAATTCGCTGGGCTATAGGTAGCCAGTGGAGGGACTGGCAGAGGGGAGCAGCTGATGAAGATCGGGGGGTGAGGTGGATTAAGCGAGCAGCGCAGTTTAGGGTGGACTGGAGGGGGGCGAGGGTGTTAGCTGGGAGTCCATGGAGAAGGGTGTTGCAGTAGTTTAGGCGGGAGATTATGAGGGCCTGGACGAGCATCTTGGTAGTTTCCTGGGTGAGGAAGGGGCGAATTCGGTGGATTTTCTTGAGCTGGAGGCGGCAGGAGGTGTTGAGGGCTTGAATATGTGGCTTGAAGGATAGTTCAGAGTCCAGGGTTACCCCAAGGCATCGGGCCTGTGGGACAGGGGTAATTGTGGTTCCATTAACTTTGATAGATGGGTCAGGTGGTGGGGCCATACAGGATGGGCTGAAGATGATAAAGAGTGAATTCCAGCCGGAAGACGCCGCGGGGACGCTGCACGGAGAAGACTTCTAAAGGTAAGAGAAGAACCAGTGTTGATTGGCAGAATGTATAGCATTCTGACAATCAACGCTGGTTCTGCATCGAACCTTAAACTTCGAACAGCTAGTAGTGTTCGATCGAGTACGAGTATCTCGAATACCATAGTATTCGATCGAACACCTACTCAATCGAACACTACTCGCTCATCTCTAATCACAATGTTTTCAAAAGAGACTTATTGTGCTATAAATATAAGGGAATACAAAAATGTGAATAATATAATATGTATACGTGTAAGGAAATATACGTATCATGAATAAAAAATGTAAAAAAAAAAATTTTTTAATCAAAAACAGTAGTGACACAAAAAGTGAATAAGTGCGCAGTGGCGATGTGAAAGTGAAATAGACAACACAGGTAAGTGATATATATATATATATATATATATATATATATATATCTTCAATTTATAAGACACATAGATATTACACATAATTCAAATGTAACAAAATAAATGAAATATTAATATTCTCAATAAATATATAGAGTACATTCATTTTAGCAATGTTGCACCATCCACATGTATAAAATAGATAGTCCAGAGAAAAATTTCAGGATTGCTTGTATGTATCACCATAAATCCAATATGGAATTCAACATGGAATATCCGTCTTTCGCCAATGGTATGTTTACTGATCACTATATATAGAAAAAGATAATGGGAATTAAAACAAAGAAAAAATAAAGAGAAATATTTTTTTTTTTTAGACAGGGATACAATTAGAGTTAAAATCCTAAGCTATAAAGCCACATACAAACAAAGTTAAAATTAAAATTAAAAACCGGCAGATGAGATAAACAGAAGAATAAACCATGTCAATAACATATAATAGCTGGGAAAATTACAAAAAAGAAACAAACTGAATATTTTCGTTCAAACCTTTAGGGTAGAGTGTATTGAGGGTAAATATCCAACGGGATTCCTTTTGTGCAAGAAGACGTCGCCAGATCGTGGACCAGGTATCACTTGATCGATTGCTCTAATTTTCAGAAGTGAAGGATCTGAGTTGTGATGCAATTTAAAGTGTTTTGGGAGTGTTTTTAATAAGAACACATCATCTATGTCCTTTGAGTTACATATATCGATCACATGCTCCCTAACTCTTTTTTTAAACTCCCTACTCGTAAGGCCCACATATATCAATCCACAAGAGCATAATGCAAAATAGATGACACCAGTTGACTGGCAATTGAGAGAATGACATATTTGGTAAACACGTGATTTATCTGAATTCCAGAATTGTCTCGTGGTGTCAACGTTCTGACATGCGATACATCTACCACATGGTTTACATCCAGTGTCTGGTTTTGATGCTCCAAAGATACGTGATTGTGAATTAGAGATGTAGTGCCTCCTCACCAAAGTATCTCTAAGATTTCTGGATCTTCGATAAGTGATGTTCAGACGATTATTCACATATTTCTTCAGGATAGGATTCTTGGTAAGTATATGCCAATGTTTTCGAAGTATATGATTCATCTCATGACATCTTGAGTTGTAATTGGTAATGAATCTGACACAATTGGAGGAGTTCAATGATTTCAATCGAGGCTTCAATAAATCTCTACGATTAGTCGAGAAGGCTCTCCTAAATCCCTTCTGTATGTATTCCTCATTATATCCTCATTCACAAAACCGTTGGCTAAGATCACGGGAGGCATCCAGAAAAAATTCATCAGTTGAACATATTTTGCGTGTTCTTAATAATTGACCGGTAGGTATGTTATGAACTACATGTCTCGGATGGGAAGTCTTTTATTCTTAAATTGCTAGGATTCACGCTGACCCATAATTTTTTCATCTTCAAGGATTATTTTTTTTCTGCAATTACAAGGTACCGCGATGGAAGCGTCCTGTGCGCTCCCTTACGCAAATCTTTTTTTGGGTTCATGGAAACATTCTATTTTCCTCACTGATCCTCCCCCAGGAATTGAACGTGTGCAGTTCAGATGACATTTTTATGTGCAAACCACACTATGTTTGCCCTCCGCGCATACATTGAAAAATCTCCACACCACCGAAGACCGTGGCCTCGATGGGGGAGTTTTTCTAGGCTGGCTAGAATAGGGAACATCTTGGGCCTTGCTGGCTGTGGCCTGGCTTCGGTGAACCAGCTGTCCTCTGCCTCTGGACATGCCTCTGCCTCTAGCCACCCTCTTTGGTGCTGCACTTCCCTCCACATCTATACTGCTTTCCCCGCTTGACATCCCCCTGTCCAGGTCCAGGTCAGTGTCCTCGTCGTCCACCACCTCCTCTTACAATTCCTCTCTCGGCTCCTCCTCCTGCACATGGCACATGACAACAGGCTGCCCTGATGGCAACTGTGTCTCATCATCGTCAATGAGGGCGGGTTGCTGGTCAACAACAACAAAATCAACAGGTGATGGCAGATGCTCCAGTATTTGGGCATCAGGACACAGAAACTCATCTGGTAGCTCCTGTGATTCGGGAAGTGGTGGGACAGAGAAAGTGACAGTGAAAGAACCCGAAAACAGCTCCTGGGAGGTGGGAAAGGTGGGATTACTCTGCTGGGAAGATTGGGCATGTTGTGAGGAAGGAGGATCAGACTGTTGGGTAGGAGGAGGAGTTGAGGTAGAGGCTGACTGGCTGGTGGAGAATGTGCTGGAAGCATTGTTCGCCAGCCATTGTAACACCTCTTCCTGGTGCTCAGGCATGGTTAGTGTTGTACCCTGCACCCTACTTAATGTGGCCATCAAGCCGGGGACTGTGGGGAAGCATAATGCTTACTGCCGCAGAGCAGTAGGCACGGGAGACGCTGTTGGTTGAGCGCAACCTTGCTCCCCAGCTGCATTTCCACACCCCCGTCCTCGTCCCTTTGTGCTAGCCTTACACATTTTTAGATGTATAGAAATGTGAATTTTATGGTGTACTAGCTGGTACCCGCGACTTCGTCTGCGGTGATTGTAGAAGTGGGTATATACAGGCGCGGGTAAGGTTTTCGTACTGTGTATTAGGTTTGGGATATGAAATGTAATTTTGTATCTTGTTTTTGCTGTAATTCAGAGAATACGTGAGACTGTTGTGTTGAAGTTAATTTGTATTTGAGCTGCTATATATACGGTGTTGTGAGAAACTTTACATAGTGACTTTGGGACAGAAGTATTTGAAGTTAACCCTTTCCTGCCGATGGCATTTTTTGATTTTGGTTTTTCGTTTTTGACTCCCCTCCTAAACCCTATAACTTTTTTATTTCTCTGCTCCCAGAGCCATATGAGGTCTTAATTTTTCTGGGACAAATTTTTCTTCATGATGCCACCATTGTTTATTCTATATAATGTACTGGGAAGCAGGGGAAAAATTCTGAATGGGGTGGATTTGAAGAAAAAATGCATTTCTGCGACTTTCTTACGGGCTTTGGTTTTACGGCGTTCACTGTGCAACCAAAATGACATGTCCCCTGTATTGTGTGTTTCGTTACGATGCCGGGGATACCAAATTTATATGGTTTTATTTACATTTTGACCCCTTAAAAAAATCCAAAACTGTGTTAAAATTTTTTTTTTTGAAAAGTCGTCATATTCCGACAGCCGACAATTCCGACAACTTTCTTTCTGACAGTGAGGGTAGTGAGAGAGTGGAATAGGCTGCCACGGGAGGTGGTGGGCGCTCCATCAATGGAAATCTTCAAGCGGAATCTGGATAAACATATAGCTGGGATGATTTAGGAAAACCTGCACTCGCAGGGGGTTGGACCCGATGGCCCTTGAGGTCCCTTCCAACTCTACCATAAGAAAAAAAAAAAAAAAAAAAAAAAAAAATTTTTTATACGTCCGTGTACGGGGATGTATAGAGCGTCTTTTTTTGCGGGACTGGGTGTACTTTTTAGTTCTACCATTTTCGGGAAATGTTATTGCTTTGATCACTTTGTATTCAAATTTGTATCAGAATCAAAACAGGGAAAAAACGGCGGTTTGGCACTTTTGACCATTTTTCCCGCTACGGCGTTTACCGAACAGGAAAAATATTTGTATATCTTTGTAGAGCGGGCGATTTCGGACGCGGGGATACCTAACATGTATGTGTTTCACAGTTTTTAACTACTTTTATATGTGTTCTAGGGAAAGGGGGGTGATTTGAATTTTTAATCCTTTTTATTTGTTTTTATTTTTTTTTTACTTTTTTTGAAACTTTTTTTTTGCATTTATTAGACCGCCTAGGGGTATTGACATGGGTGGGCGGTGTCGCGGATTGTCAGAGCGGTGGGGGTCGGCAAACATGGCTGCTCCGGAGCGTTATAGAGCGCCTCCTGGAGTATCGTTAAGGTGAGGGGCAAAGTGGTAAAGTATATGTATATGAGATTGTGTGGGGTTAGGGGCGAGGCTGTAGAGGGCAATATGAATTTTGTGGCTTGCTATGGTCCAAAGTGTGTGAGATTGCAGAGATGGTGGTGTGAGTTTGGGTTTTGTGGGGGTCCTGTCACAAACGTATGTTCGCTATTGGGACGAAAAGTAGCCTATTGCGCAATCGGGTGTAGTAACTATGTTTGTGGAAACTTTCAGCCAAATCGGTCAAGCGGGTTTTGCGTGATTGAGGAACAAACATCCGAACATCCAAACTCACAAACCCACAAACTTTCACATTTATAATATTAATAGGATACACAGAGGAAAGCTGTGTTGAGCTTATATAGCCTGTCAATTGCTGTGTATCTGTTATGATTCTGTGTATATATACAGTGCCTACAAGTAGTATTCAACCCCCTGTAGATTTAGCAGGTTTGATAAGATGCAAATAAGTTAGAGACTTCAAACTTCAAACAAGAGCAGGATTTATTAACAGATGCATAAATCTTACAAACCAAAAAGTTATGTTGCTCAGTTAAATTTTAATAAATTATAAACATAAAAGTGTGGGTCAATTATTATTCAACCCCTAGGTTTAATATTTTGTGGAATAACCCTTGTTTGCAATTACAGCTAATAATCGTCTTTTATAAGACCTGATCAGGCCGGCTCAGGTCTCTGGAGTTATCTTGGCCCACTCCTCCATGCAGATCTTCTCCAAGTTATCTAGGTTCTTTGGGTGTCTCATGTGGACTTTAATCTTGAGCTCCTTCCACAAGTTTTCAATTGGGTTAAGGTCAGGAGACTGACTAGGCCACTGCAACACCTTGATTTTTTCCCTCTTGAACCAGGCCTTGATTTTCTTGGCTGTGTGCTTTGGGTCGTTGTCTTGTTGGAAGATGAAATGACGACCCATCTTAAGATCCTTGATGGAGGAGCGGAGGTTCTTGGCCAAAATCTCCAGGTAGGCCGTGCTATCCATCTTCCCATGGATGCGGACCAGATGGCCAGGCCCCTTGGCTGAGAAGCAGCCCTACAGCATGATGCTGCCACCACCATGCTTGACTGTAGGAATGGTATTCTTGGGGTCGTATGCAGTGCCATCCAGTCTCCAAACATCACGTGTGTGGTTGGCACCAAAGATCTCGATCTTGGTCTCATCAGACCGGAGAACCTTGAATCAGTCTGTCTCAGAGTCCTCCAAGTGATCATGAGCAAACTGTAGACGAGCCTTGACATGACGCTTTGAAAGTAAAGGTACCTTACGGGCTCGTCTGGAATGGAGACCATTGCGGTGGAGTACGTTACTTATGGTATTGACTGAAACCAATGTCCCCACTGCCATGAGATCTTCCCAGAGCTCCTTCCTTGTTAATGAAAAAATGTCATAAAATAACAAAAAATTGACATAACACAGAAAAAAAGAAAAATGAAAACCCCCTAAAAACGCAGACGCGTTTCGGAACGAGATGTTCCTTCCTCAGAGCGTGTTTTTAACAATCTGACCTGAGTATATATAGCTAGCAAACATTACAACACTTCCGGTCATTAATTCAACTTCATTTCACCTAAGTTGATTAAAGGGATCATATACACCTGGATAGTCACAAGCAGGAAAGAGACATGTCATAATATAAATGTCAATACAAGTAAAATACAGGTCTCTCTTTACCATAATTTACAAAAAGATCCTTTTCCACTCTATTATCCAAAACATCTATATCGTATTTGTAACCTAAAATAAATTATATATATATATATATATATACCTGTATCTCTGGGATATGTGCCTGTTCACATTCACTACCTCCGTTATTTCACAGTATATTACTTGACATAACAATAATTCTAGATCTATTCACACCACATGCGTTTCATAAAGGGCAGAGAAAGATATTTCATATAAAAACATACTAGATATTAGTTATTCGAAAAACATACCCAGTTTTCCTCTCCACGACGGTGTAATCATAGTCGGGCTCTTTTAAACGGAGTAATGAAAGGACCTAGCATACTCGATTCCATGGCCTGAGTCACGTGATCCTTAGTAACCAATCATCGAATGGACACTCCCATATACACTCCCATAAACACCTCCTACTTCACAATAGCATGGGATACCCATTCATTCATAAAGGAATCACGTGACCAAAAATGGCCCATGATCTACAAGAGAACTCTCCTTTGACAGCCGGAGTAGCAGGATGGAAGAGAACATTAACCTATAGTAAACATTTTCTTGAAAATACGTATATGTAAGACTATTAAGTACCCCTCAAGAAGCACATAATTATAAACGAACAATGAACAATGAATATTCAGCAATGATGGTATACAAGGCAACAAGCAAATTACCACTAAGCATAAGCATTTTTTTTTTATTACAGCACAATTATTTTTTGTTCAATAATCAATATTATCTACAGATTTGCGGGGCACCTATGGGTGCCCCGTTCTCACCTTCCCTGGCCAATCTTTTTATGGCCTATTGGGAAGAGATCACCATTTATACAAGTCACAATCCTTTTGTTAACATGATAGGCTGGTATGGGCGCTACATAGACGATATTTTGATCGTCTGGTCGGGTGATGTAGCGTCCATACCAGCCTTCATGTCTTATCTTAATTCTAATCAGTTACCATTACAATTCACTCACACTTTTGATTTATACACTATTAACTTTTTGGATATTTCTTTATATATTAATTCAGAAACATCGAGAGTAGAAACATCTTTATACAGAAAGCCTACAACAGGCAACACAGTGTTAAGAGCGGACAGCTGTCATCCACCTCATATTTTCAAAGCCATACCAACTGGTGAGTTAATAAGAACTAAGAGAGCCTGTTCTTTGGAGAGAGACTTTGAATGCCATTCAGCCAATATAATGAAAAGACTCAGGGATAGACATTATCCATCATGGATATTAAAAAGAGCAAAAGGAATAACGGATGAGAGGTCAAGAAAATCTTTATTAACCAATAAAAGGAAAAATAGTATAAAACAAGAAAAAATGTTGTTTACTACTGCCTACAGCCCTCAATATATAGAAATCACTAAAATTATTAAGAATAATTTAGCTATCTTAGAAGTAGATCCTACAACAAAAAAACTATTAAAAAATGGTCTACAATGCATTCCCAAAAAAGGTAAATCTTTGGGAGATATACTCTCCCCTAGCCTTTTCAGTACTACTAAAAAAGGAATTCATAATAACATAATGGGATTTGCGAAATGTGGTTCTAATAAATGTAATGTCTGTCAATATACTAGAAGAACAAGGTCTATTTCAAGTTATCAGTCAGAGATAACAGTACCACTAAAATCTTTTATGAACTGCAGCACACATCATGTTGTTTATAACATCAAATGTACAGTATGCAAAATGGATTATGTCGGTTGTACAACTAGACCGTTGAAAACTCGTATAGCCGAACACATAAACGATAACAGTAAATTCCCCTCAGACCATATGTCTGGAATATCAAGACATTTTGCATCAGTACATAAATCTAACTTATCTACTATGGAATTTTATGCCATCGAAAGGGTAGACAAACCCATTAGAGGAGGTAGCTGGCAAAAACTATTATTCCAACGAGAGGCTTTCTGGATCCTACAATTTAATTGTAGGATTCCATTTGGGATGAATATTAAAACTGACCTCACTTATATCTATTGATTCTTCCCTTTAGAGGTAGTACACATAAAATAATAATAATTAAAATAAAAATAAAGATAATAATAATGATAGTCATTAGATACGAAAACTATTGGGTGTCTATCATATCGTATCAGGAAGTTTAATAGTTTTTCAATATATACTATTAGGTGGCTTACTAGTTATGTATGTAGTTGAGGTGTTCTTGTCTATTAGGTCTTTATTATATATATCATTAGGGAGCTTAACAGCCATTTAAATGTAAGGTGTATTGTTACTTACTTATTTACCAAAGATGCGTTTCTCTTGCGGGTACATGGCATCGTTCTTATGCTTAGTGGTAATTTGCTTGTTGCCTTGTATACCATCATTGCTGAATATTCATTGTTCATTGTTCGTTTATAATTATGTGCTTCTTGAGGGGTACTTAATAGTCTTACATATACGTATTTTCAAGAAAATGTTTACTATAGGTTAATGTTCTCTTCCATCCTGCTACTCCGGCTGTCAAAGGAGAGTTCTCTTGTAGATCATGGGCCATTTTTGGTCACGTGATTCCTTTATGAATGAATGGGTATCCCATGCTATTGTGAAGTAGGAGGTGTTTATGGGAGTGTATATGGGAGTGTCCATTCGATGATTGGTTACTAAGGATCACGTGACTCAGGCCATGGAATCGAGTATGCTAGGTCCTTTCATTACTCCGTTTAAAAGAGCCCGACTATGATTACACCGTCGTGGAGAGGAAAACTGGGTATGTTTTTCGAATAACTAATATCTAGTATGTTTTTATATGAAATATCTTTCTCTGCCCTTTATGAAACGCATGTGGTGTGAATAGATCTAGAATTATTGTTATGTCAAGTAATATACTGTGAAATAACGGAGGTAGTGAATGTGAACAGGCACATATCCCAGAGATACAGGTATATATATATAATTTATTTTAGGTTACAAATACGATATAGATGTTTTGGATAATAGAGTGGAAAAGGATCTTTTTGTAAATTATGGTAAAGAGAGACCTGTATTTTACTTGTATTGACATTTATATTATGACATGTCTCTTTCCTGCTTGTGACTATCCAGGTGTATATGATCCCTTTAATCAACTTAGGTGAAATGAAGTTGAATTAATGACCGGAAGTGTTGTAATGTTTGCTAGCTATATATACTCAGGTCAGATTGTTAAAAACACGCTCTGAGGAAGGAACATCTCGTTCCGAAACGTGTCTGCGTTTTTAGGGGGTTTTCATTTTTCTTTTTTTCTGTGTTATGTCAATTTTTTGTTATTTTATGACATTTTTTCATTAAAAGTTATATTTTAATCGGAGAGCTGCCGGACATCTTTTTTCTACATGTTTATTGGATTACTAGACACTTTCGGAATAGAGTGTCTGTGCCGTGCACCCCGGACATATTATACAGCCTATGGAACCAAGATATATATGGGTGAGCTGAGCTTTCTTTTTTGATTTTTTCTCCTTCCTTGTTGTCCTTGGGTTAGCCTTGACTCTTCGGACAAGCCTGGCCTCGGCACGGGAGGAAACTTTCAAAGGCTGTCCAGGCCGTGGAAGGCTAACAGTAGTTCCATAAGCCTTCCACTTCCAGATGATGCTCCCAACAGTGGAGACAGGTAGGCCCAACTCCTTGGAAAGGGTTTTGTACCCCTTGCCAGCCTTGTGACCCTCCACGATCTGGTCTCTGATGGCCTTGGAATGCTCCTTTGTCTTTCCCATGTTGACCATGTATGAGTGCTGTTCACAAGTTTGGGGAGGGTCATAAATAGTCAGAAAAAGCTGGAAAAAGAGATAATTAATCCAAACATGTGAAGCTCATTGTTCTTTGTGCCTGAACTACTTCTTAATACTTTAGGGGAACCAAACAGAATTCTGGTGGTTTGAGGGGTTGAATAATAAATGACCCTCTGAATAAACTTTTCACAATTAAAAAAAAAAATTAAACAAAGAAATAACATTCCTTTTTGCTGCAGTGCATTTCACACTTCCAGGCTGATCTACAGTCCAAATGTCACAATGCCAAGTTAATTCCGAATGTGTAAACCTGCTAAATCTGCAGGGGGTTGAATACTACTTGTAGGCACTGTATATGAAAATAATATTTCAATGTCGACAGAACTGCTAGGCTGCAAGACACTGCAGTGAGGTCCACAGGCCCTCTAAGGGGCAGCCGGGTGCCTGAAAGGCTAACCACCAGTTAACTGCACTGGCTGTGGTGTTAGTGCAGTTCAAATGTGAACAAACTGCAAACAAACTCTCACCAGTTAACCTCACTGGGAGAGTGCTCCTGTGTAAAGCTTCTGGGAGAAGCTGAATGAAGCCTTGCAACAGACCTCTGCTAAATCACAGCAGAGGAATAGGCACTAGTAGAAAGCTTCAGGCTGCTACACAGGAAAGGCTGCCAGGGGTTAAAGAGGACCTTTCATCAGATCGGGCACATGCAGTTTTATATACTGCTGGAAAGCTGACAGTGCGCTGAATTCAGCGCACTATCGGCTTTCCCGATTTGTGCCCGGTGTAAAGCGCTATCGGTCCCGTTACCGTAGCGCTTTAGTGTCAGAAGGGCGTCCCTGGCTAAGTGTCAGAAACGCCCTTCTGACTGTAAAGCGCTACGGTACCGGGACCGATAGCGCTTTACACCGGGCACAGATCGGGAAAGCCGACAGTGTGCTGAATTCAGCGCACTGTCAGCTTTCCAGCAGTATATAAAACTTCATGTGCCCGATCTGATGAAAGGTCCTCTTTAAGCATCATCCCTGGTGAACAACATAAAGGGCTCCACAACAGCAAGGAGCTATAGTGTAGCTAGACAGTTAAATAGACTTTACAGATTCCCACTGGCAGAGCCAAGGAATCCTAACTAGATGGCTAGACAGCTCGTGCCTTTCACTGGAACCTAGCCCTGACCTCCTGTCTTAAAGTATTATAGTCAAAGTGTGAGCAGAGGGCGGGCGTCGGCTCACACTATATAAAGGCAAGTCCCCACCCACAGGGGCGTGGCATAACTTCACCAGACATGCTCAGTATGGGCAGAATGAAACTTAGCCTCTGAGCGCCTCCAAAAGGTTTGAGCATGCTCAGTAGGCAGAAAGCTGGACTTAGCGTCCAAGCAGCTCACTGCACGATGCCGAGGGTTGGATAGCCCGCAGGTGGCGCTGTGCGCTGGACGGGAAACTTGCGGGACCCCATCCTAACAGTATCCCAGTTAAATTTTGGGGGTACTCACCGTGGAAAGCTAGGTTCAGTGTATATAGCCTGACAAATGCTGTGTATCCCAGTTAGGTTTTGGGGGTACACACCGTGGAAAGCTGGGTTGAGCGTATATAGCCTGACAATTGCTGTGTATCCCAGTTAGGTTTTGGGGGTACACACCGTGGAAAGCTGGGTTGAGCGTATATAGCCTGACTTAATTGCTGTGTACAAAACAAAAAAAGGAGAAACACCGAGCGCCAATGATAGTGTAGTATATTTGCACGTAGAGAGAGAAAAAGACCAAACTTATGGCCTTTTACCTTCTCTAGTTGCACGATGCCGCAATAGAATAAGTCAAAATATGCGATGGCAATGGCAGCGACTACCTCCCCTCTTGTGAACCGGGGTGCACAACAAAAGTGGAAACACAACGTCCCTCAGGGTCTTGACCCAAGCTGGCGTGGAGGTGTGGGGATAAGCGCGCACAAACACCAATGGTCAACCAGAAAATCTTCCAAAACTTTAATATCAATGAACAAGCACAACGCGTTTCGGGCTAGTCGCCCTTCCTCAGGTGCATAAACAACTATAAAAAATATATACACAAAGACATATATATAGTATACACACATACATATCTATATACACACATATACTGGTGCCGATTAGAAACTTCATAGTAAAAACAAAATCCAAAAAAATGGGTCATTTCACTACTAATAATAAGTAATGTTTTTGTTCACCAATAAACATTAAGAATAGTGCATAATCATATTAGAAGAAGGTATATTTCAAACTGCACCATTAAAACAAATACCTAAAATACTGTTTAAAATAAAATGGCATAGACAAAAATTGAGTAAGTGTCCACCACTAAAGGTTCCCAGAGAGACCAAAGCACTTCAAGTGAAACCACCTCAGTGAGACATCTGTACTTTCTTACCTCAGGCCGGTCGACTTCAGAGGTTGCTAGTGATGCGTGTAGACGCTGCCGCGTGTCACGCCGTGCTTTAAATAATGGCTGATCCTTCGCGGGCGAAAATTACAGCTAGTGCGCATGCGCACGCGGCAGGATCCGAAGTATACAAACGGTTTCATTCGGGTGTTTCCGTAGCACTCTATTGCGCATGTGCGGGGGTACGATCTCGTTGTACAATAACTACTAGGGCAGAACGGTCTTGGTAATGCTTTACAGGTATACACACTAGAGCACAGACCATCGTACATGCATAGGTAGGTGAAAAAATAGGCTAAGTTGGTCACATAAAAGCATAAAACCTGAGCACTGGAAGAAGTAGTGTGCCCCAATCAGTTGTTAATTAAAATATAAACCAATACTAAAACTGGAAGCAAATTACTAATATCTGTATAACAAACATTAAATTATTTAAAATGTATCATGCCTGTCAGATACATAAATTCTCAATAAACAGGGATATAAATGAGATTTAGTAAATATTAATGCTTAGTTATATCCTCTAAGGATTCATTGAGACCTATAGGGGTCAAGGTGTTCATTTTATAGATCCAAAAAATTTCACGTTTAACCAGACTCCCAAAACGATTTGGTATTGCTTCAGGTATCTGGTCAATAGGAATTACCACAAAATCACTAAACCTACAGGAGTGCTGTTGTGCACCATGTCTAGACACACTATGTTTAGAGAATCCGTTGGTTACATTCGACCTATGTTTATTAATACGTTCTATGAGTGACATTGTGGTACGTCCAATGTACTGTAATCCACAAGTACACTCCAACAGGTAAATTACAAAACTAGAAGAACAATTTAGAAAATGTTTTATATGAAACACTTCCCCAGTAGAATTACTTTTAAAAGTGTCACTGCGGTTCTTAATTGTGTCACAGCATTTGCACTTCGGATGGTTACATTTGAAGCTCCCCAAAATGGGTTTACTGTGACACGTTTGAAACAATCTATTAGCAGGTTTCAGTCTGCTTGGAGCAACAATATTTTTTATAGATTGCGCTCTCCTGAATGTAATATTAGGTTTAGCTGGTAGTATACCCTTCAGTACTGGATCATTCTGAACTATTGGCCAATGTTTATTAAGAATCTCTCTAACCAGACCGTGTGATGAACTATAGGAAGTAATAAAATTCAAATTATGGCGGTCATCTTTAGCTTTAGGTTTTGACTGAAGACATTCCATTTGGGACAATAATCCTGCTCTATTTCGTGCTGCAGTCACTAGACTTTTGGGATAATGGCGATCCTGGAATCTTTGAGCTAATAATTCACTCTGGTCCTGGTAATCTTTAGACTGAGTACAGTTTTTCCTAACCCGTCTAAATTGGCCGTAAGGAACATTTGATTTCCATTTGGAATAATGTAAACTATTAAAATCTAAAAAGCTATTACAATCTACCGACTTAAAATGTGTTTTGGTCGTTATAGATTTTCCATGAGCCATTAGGACCAGATCCAGGAAATCAATTTCATTTTCCGAAGATTTTCCTGTTAATTGAATGCCCATCTGGTTCGAGTTAAGATATTTTTTGAATTCTACAAAACTGTAATCATCCCCATCCCATATAAACAACAAGTCATCAATGTACCTTTTAAAATAAATAATTTGCTTACGCCACGGGTGATTGCTAAGTATAAAAGTGCTTTCAAACATACCCATAAATAAATTCGCATAGGCTGGCGCAAAACGCGTACCCATAGCAGTACCGCGGGTCTAAAGATATAACTTAGATTCAAATTCAAATACATTATGATTCAGAATAAAACGAATCCCATTTATTATAAAATCTTTCTGATTATCAGGCATGAGGTTGTCTTTTTCAAGTGTGGCTTTGATAGCTGCGATTCCCAATTCGTGCTCTATATTACTATATAAGGCACTTACATCAAGTGTCGCCCATCTATAACCCACCTTCCACTCGATGGCCAATAAATTATTAATGACATCAGAGGAATCTCTCAGATATGTGGGGAGTTGTATCACATACTTCTGTAGCAGAACATCAATGTACTGCGATAAACTGCGTGTAAGTGCATGAATGCCCGAGATAATAGGTCTACCTGGGGGTTTATTAGCATCTTTATGAATTTTAGGAATATGATAGAACAATGCCACTGATGGATGAAAGATGGTTAAGAAAGCTTTTTCTTTTTTACTTATTATATTTTTAGAGAAGGCCTCCTCTATTAGATCGTTGTATTCCCGTAAATGTTGTACAGACGGATCGAACTAAGTATTGAATAATAGGTTTTGTCCGATAATATTTTGTATGCTTCCTCTATATAATCTGTTCGATTTTGAACTACCACACCTCCCCCCTTATCGGCATCCCTAATAACTAGATTGGTATTATTAGATAAATCCTGTAGCGCCTTATACTCGGACTTAGTTAAATTATTCTTTTGAACAATAGATCGACTATGTAGATTACGAAAATCAGTAGTTACAAGTGAAAAAAATGTCTAGGTTCAGTGTATATAGCCTGACAAATGCTGTGTATCCCAGTTAGGTTTTGGGGGTACACACCGTGGAAAGCTGGGTTGAGCGTATATAGCCTGACAATTGCTGTGTATCCCAGTTAGGTTTTGGGGGTACACACTGTGGAAAGCTAGGTTGAGCATATATAGCCTGACTTAATTGCTGTGTATCCCAGTTAGGTTTTGGGGGTACACACTGTAGAAAGCTGGGTTGAGCGTATATAGCCTGACAATTGCTGGGTATCCCAGTTAGGTTTTGGGGGTACACACCGTGGAAAGCTGGGTTGAGCGTATATAGCCTAACAATTGCTGTGTATCCCAGTTAGGTTTTGGCGGTACACACCGTGCAAAGCTCCATTGAGCATATATAGCCTGACTGAAAATGCTGTGTATCCCACTTTGGCGTTTGGGGACACACACCGTGCAAAGCTGGATTGAGCGTCTATTGACTCCTCTCCCTGCAGTATAGCTCTGAAAAGAGATGTTGTTGTTCTTCAGATTTCCTGCCTAGCAGAAGCTAATCCCTATCTAGCCCTCAGCAGATCTCTGTCCCTGTCTCTCACCACAAATGAGACGAAGATGGCGGCGACTATTCTTAGAAATCCGAGATCACTTGATTTCGGCAGCCATTGGCTTTTTCCAATTTTTTTTCAATGCCTATGTTGTCGTAGTTCCTGTCCCACCTCCCCTGCACAGTTATTGGTGCAAAAAAAAAGCGCCAGGGAAGGTGGGAAGGGATACGAATTTTTACTGTGTTTGCCGCATGTTATTCGATTGGAATCGAATATATCGAACAGCCTGATATTCGATCGAATACCTATTCGATCGAACGTCCTTCGCTCATCTCTATTACTTATTATATGCTGGGATGCAGTTTGGCTTGGGGGTAGAGGTACTGGTACCACATACAGGGACAGGAGTTACAATGAACTATGGCAAGTACAAGGACATCCTTCTTGTTCTTATAGTTGACCAACAGCATATTTTTACTACATAGTGCCCTGCCATGAGGCAAATAAAGAATTGGATGCTAGTTTAGAAGTTCTCCACGTATAGGTGGTGATCCTGGTCCAGCAGTGGGGGCAGCAAATCCCACACTATTTTTCCAATAACTCCTAGGAGCAGGGAGGGGGCATTCTAAGGGTAAGTTCACACAGGGTTCTTTGGTCCGGAACCTGAGGCGGAGGCCGCCTTAGGTTCCGGACCAAAATATTGGTACCTGTGACTGGATGCCGCTGCAGTGCACCGGCATCCAGTCGTGAACTCCGCTTCAGATTAGGCCCAAATGAATGGGCCTAGTCAGGAGTGTCTTCAAGCGGATGTCGCAAGGTGAATCCACCTGAAAGAATGAGCATGTCGCTTCTTTTTCCGGGAGCTGGAACAAACGTCTCCTGGAAAAAAGAACTGACCGGCTCCCATTGATTTCAATGGGAGCCATCTTTTTGATCAGGATTTTGAAGCAGATACGGCCTCAAAATCCTGACCAAATAACCTTGTGTGAACTTACCCTAAGGGGTCAATACTTGTGACTCTTCCTTCATAAACCCTTAACTTGTAGGGGTACCCTGAGCTGATCTTGCACAGTTTGTACATTTTACGGTGCCATCTTACTGGACATGTAAGGGTCCAATCACATGGAGGAAAATGATGAGGAATTTGGTGTGGCATGTCAGTGCTGAAAAAAAGTCTCCCATTGACTTCAATGGGTTCCTTTTTCTGCTAGCTTTTTTTAACGCTGAAATTCCACACCAAATTTCTCACCATTTTCTTCCGTGTGAATGGACTCTTCAGGAGGAATTTCAGCCTCCCTTTTTAAACTGATCCGAGACTCATCTATAGAAATGATCTGATAAGAGATGTACGATGCTGCAAATTTGGCACCAAAGTGGTCAACGACAGGCCTGCTTTCAAATAGGTTGCAAAATTTGGGGCATCTCAGGGCAGAACTAATGGATTATCATTATACTGCAGAAAGTTCAGGATCGCTTCAAAGCATGTCTTGGTCATGGCCATTTGATACATTGGAGTGTTATACAAGTCACCTGTATTCCAATACTGTCTAAGGGCCCCTTCACACGGAGTATACACTCGCTGATTCTGAACGTGTTAACACTAGAGATGAGCGAATAGTGAAATGTTCGAAGTTCGATTCGAGTAGCCGCTCAATACTCAACTGTTCGATCGAATATCGAACCCCATTATAGTCTATGGGGAAAAAATACTCGTTAAGGGGGAAACCACTATTCGACTCAGGGGGGTCACCAAGTCCACTATGACACCCCAGGAAATAATGCCAACACCCTGGAATGCAACTGGGACAGCAGGGGAAGCATGTCTGGGGGCATCTAACATGCCCAAGTCACTGTATTACGTCGGGATCCCTGTCACCTTGCGATATGCGGGAGCTGACTTTTTCCCATAGGAATGCATTGACCAGCGTTGATTGGCTGAATGCCATACAGAGTACAGCATTCGGCCAATCAACACTGGTTCTGCCGGAGGAGATGGAGTCTAAGATCGGTCCACAGCAGTCTCCATTCTGGTCCGATCTCAGATGTAGCAGCACTGAGCACACGTTGTGCTCTGCTACACCCTCAGATGCAGCAGAGCTGAGTGTGTGCTGAACCCTGCTACATCTCAGATGTAGCAGAACTGGCTGTGACTGGAGTATAAGACATGATGTAACAGCAGAATAGTGACTGCAGCTCTAGAGGTGACTGGAGTATAAGACATAATGTAACAGCAGAATAGTGACTGCAGCTCTAGAGGTGACTGGAGTATAAGACATGATGTACAGCAGAATAGTGATGACTGCAGCTCTGGAGGTGACTGGAGTATAAGTGATGATGTAAGAGCAGATGTTCGCAGTGTTTGTTGCCTATAAAGTTATTGTTGTTTTATGATCCGCGCATGCGTAGTAACAACTATCATGCCCGAGACTTTTGTAAAGTCTGAGCCGCTGTAATGATAATGTGATGCATGTGCATTAGCCCTTCCTTCGGCCATTCTGATGGTACGCTACTTATTGATTCCTGCACATATAGTATTCTAATTTTGGCGGTTGTGTTAACCTGTGGTGAGTTTATCTTTGATTAATATACTATTATTTCAGACCACAATCTATGTCCAGTAGCTGTCCCCTGACGAAGCCCGCTCTTCTGCGGGTGAAATGCGCGTCGGGCGCTCTGTTTTGTTGGTATGTACAGTGGCTGGATTTATTATACAGTGGTTGGGAAATAGTGTGGCTCTTTGGGTTAGTTATACTTAACTATTATATGGTGTTATTTCTTTCACCTAAATATAGTGTGTTACATATATATTTACATACCTGAGAGCACCATCCCCAGTATTTGTTTTTTATGTTTGCCCTCCGTTACTTACCAACTATGTTGGCAATGTTGTACTTGTAGTCTTATCTATCCCCATTCAAATTATGTACTTATTGTTGTCATGATGTCTTATGTGTTCTATTTTTAGTAGTTACTAATAAAGATTGATTATGTTTTAATACTTGTGTGGTAGTTTTGTATATGTTTATGGTTCTAATGGAAAACTGTCATAAGAATTTAGACTCCCACTGATCCTCCTCCAAACCACCATCAATCTTTTGTCCACAAAGGTGAAAGGTTCACACTGATGGCTTTCTGTCAAATCGGTGGGTGGCAGTCTTCATGTCAAGTCTCCCATAATCTTGATGTAACAACACACTAAGTCTGGGTTCAGACAGGGTTTTTTGGTCCGGAATTTTTTTTTTTTATGTAGATTGTGAGCCCCATATATGGATCACAATGTATATTTTTTTTCCTATCAGTATGTCTTTGTAGAATGGGAGGAAATCCATGCAAACGTGGGGAGAACATACAAACTCCTTGCAGATGTTGTTCCTGGCAGGATTCGAACCCAGGACTCCAGTGCTAACCACTGAGCCACCGCACAGCCCCTTTTGGGTCGGAATTTGACGCGGAGGCCGCCTCAGATTCTGAACCGAAAAAACTGTAGCCGTGACTGGATGCTGTTGCAGTGCACCGACATCCAGTCGCAGCACTCCACTCCAGATTAGGCCCAAATGAATGAGCCTAGTCGCAAGGGAGTGTCTTCAGGTGGACATCCGCGGCTGAACCGGCCGCGGAATCCGCCTGAAGAAAGGGCATGACCGGCACCCATTGATTTTAATGGGAGACGTTTTTTTGGTCAGGATTTTGACACGTCAAAATCCTGACCTAAAACCCCATCTTTAGCTCAGCCTAATGTGTTTGTAGCTATGAAGATCTAAACCTTTGCTGCAGCACATTAATTGATTTAGATGCTGTGAGTTCAGTTCTGGTATATCAGGCAAAGAGCCACATGTGGCATATTATGATGATGAATAGCTAAAAGATCATGTTTAAAATTGTGCATTTAATAGCAAAAATAAAACATCTTTTTTAAAAAAAAGGTTATAGTAGTTCTGGATTAATTCTTTGAATGTCAAATTTCATCACGACAGACCAAACGTCGGCATTCTTCCTCCAGCACTCCTCGATATACAAGGAACTTGTGGTTGAGCCCAGGGATACAGTGGAGTCGGTAGTAAGTTCCTAAAGCACCACCAGGAGAACTGCACCCATAGTAGACACAGGACACGCGGGAGTGGAGAAGAGCCATGGCACACATGACACAAGGCTCGTGAGTGACATACACCTCATACCCTGTGCATAAATATGGGACTTCACCTCCTTCCTCCTTTTCCATTGAACGTTTTCTGTTTTCCCTTTCATCTACTTTTGATTTCCCCTCTTTTTCATATTCTTGATGTAGTCTTTCATTATCCTCATCTTCCATACTTGAAAGTCCAACATATGCTCCTCCACCTTGCCTTTGTGCAACCAAGTCTATTGCTACCATGCAAGCATGAAGCAGTGGACCTCCCTTTTCTCCAGTCTGATCAGTTCCTACTGCTAAAACGTTCCCACTTTCTTGTCCTACCACGACGGCTCCAACACCCTTCCCCCCTCTAGACTGATTTCGTTGAGCTGCTTCTACAGCCCTATGCATGTTTCTCCCAATTCGTAACCTTTCTTCCATACACACACCTTCACCATTATTGCCTTCAGCCATATTTGTGGTGTTGATCTTGGCATGGAAGGTGCAGGGCCAAATGCTGCCCCAAACTTGCTGCTCCTTTTGGTTTTTTGCTGCCCGTGATGGAACGGACACAATGAAAGGTTCTCCTAAACCACTGAGGTCAATGTCACCACCCTGCAGAATGTCAGTAATTGGTAAAGCAATTTCTGGTTTGGAATCAACAGTCTTTCTAGAATCCTCATCATCCTCTTTGGAAACATCCACATTGGTTTTTAGAAAGTTTACTTGGTCCTCAGGTGTGACAGGACGAAGCAAAATGGCTAGATGAGACTGGCAGGCACGCACTCTTTTCAAGTGGCGCAGGGTATCAGAAAAGGGGTATTGTAAGTACAGGGCCTGAGACAATCGAGAGATTTGTTTTTTGTCAGTGATTGGAGCAGCAAAGAAAGTAGACAAAGGCGGAACAATGTGTCCTGACTCATACACCTTGAGCTCTTCTTCCTCCTCCAGAGACAGCACAGGGATGAGTTTCCAAGCAGATGAGGTTGGGTAGTCATCTGCAGATGAAGCCATTGTAGAAGCTAGGAAAGAGAATAAAAAAGTGTAAAAACAATAGTCATGATTCCAGTTTCCTCAAAATGAATTATGGAGTCTTTGACTCTATTTGCATTACACTGGAAATGTTGTAAAATTCTGCAAATTAATGAAAAATCATAAGGAAATTTTCCAGGACTTCAAGACTTAAAAGGGATTCTACCATTAAAAACCTTTTTTTCTGTGGCTAACACGTCGGAATAGCCTTTAGAAAGGCTATTCGTCTCTTACCTTTAGATGGGATCTCTGCCGCGCCGTTCCTTAGTAATACCGGTTTTTACTGGTATGTAAATTAGTTCTCTGGCAGCGATGAAGGCGCTGAAAATGCAATGAGGGCGTCCCCACTGCTGCCTGAGAACAGGATCCTGCGCCGCCTCTATCTTCTGCTGATTCCTCCCCTTCTTTCTTCGTCTTTCTTCTGACGCCTGCGCAGTTGGCTCTGCCACTGAGACACTAGTAGAGCTGACTGCGCATGTGTGCAATTGCGGCCTCAGAACTATGGCCGCCCATGCGCAGTCAGCTCTACTAGTGTCAGAGCTGACAGAGGTGAAGCCGCCGAAGAAAGAAGGGGAGGATCCAGCAGAAGATAGAGGCGGCACAGGATCCTGTTCTCGGGCAGCAGTGGGGACGCCCTCATCGCATTTTCAGCGCTGGGGCCCGCCCCCATCGCTGCCAAAGAACTAATTTACATACCGTTAAAAACCGGTATTACTAAGGAACGGCGTGGCGGAGATCCCATCTAAAGGTAAGAGACGAATAGCTTTTCTAAAGGCTATTCCGACGTGTTAGCCACAGAAAAAAGATTTTTAATGGTAGAATCCCTTTAAGAAAGGCCATCAATATCAGATTGGTGGGGATCAAGCTGTTAGCACCCCCACCGATCAACTGTTTGAATGGGCTGTAGTTGCTGTGTATGGTATTACATGTAGCTTTGTCTCATCCACTGAAATGGGACAGTGTGGTAATATCACAGTACGAAATGTATAGCACTGTGCCTAATAGTAATAATACCTGGGAGTCGGACCTACATGATCCAATACTGATGGCCTAGCCTGTTAATTGGTCATCAATAGTAAGGATGAGGCCACCAGTGAATGCTTGTAAGGACAGTCAGAGTTGTTTTCCACTGCAAAATTACCAAAGCAAAAAAAATCGGAAATTGGGTGGCTCTAGCCTGCAGCTCACCTGTAGATTTGTCTGCGGTTCCTCTATATTGCAAAGCTAAAACCTGCAGCAATAGTTGGCATACTGTTGGTTTTTTAAGCAGTACGTGGTTGGGATTTGTTTGAATCTCATCCACAAAGCTACCACTGGAAATTTCCATGTAAATTACCATAGTCACCAGCAAATTTGTAATGGTTTTGCCCAGTGAGCATCAAGCTGTTAGCACCCCCACCGATCAACTGTTTGAATGGGCCCCTTTATATTGTTTTATTATTTACTACCCTTACACAATAGAGTCTTCTGTTAAAAAAATCATTTGTTTTTCTACTGCCATGTTATGTTTCTTTATATTTTACATACATTTTATTTTTAGGTAGGCGGGTTAAACAGTGCATCGGCCCCCCGTCGCGTTATCCCCCTCCTGATGAGTCCGGATGAATGGGCTTCATCAGGAGGGAGTTTCGAGCCGCAGCTGAAACAGCCGTATAATTCGCTTGACGAATGGGCATGTCCAGTGGCGTAACTACCGCCATAGCAGCGGAGGCAGCTGCCACAGGGCCCGGGACATTAGGGGCCCGGTGACAGCTACTACCGCTACTATTATTATACTCGGGGGTCTTTTCGGGAGAGGTAAGAAACATGTTACTTACCTCTCCACGATCCTGCCAGGCCTCCTTCCTGACGTCACATGAACCCGGCCTACGTCCTGGGTGATGTGACGTCCGACGTCATTGAACATGGACAGCAGCGGAGAAGTGGCAGTGGAGAAGACAGCGTAGGAGCCGGGGGACAGTTAAGTAACAGTAGTTTTTTTATGTTTTTATTCCCCCGGGTCTCCGATTATTATACTCTGGGGTCTGAAAAGACCCCAGAGTATAATAATTGTTTATGGGTGTCCACAGTGGGACATAATACTGTGTGCAGGGGCCACTATGGGGGATAATACTGTGCGCAGGGGGCACTATGGGGATAATACTGTGTGCAGGGGCCACTATGGGGGATAATACTGTGTGCAGGGGCCACTATGGGACATAATACTGTGTGGAGGGGACACTATGGGGGATAATACTGTATGCAGGGGCCACTATGGGGGATAATACTGTGTGCAGGGGCCACTATGGGACATAATACTGTGTGCAGGGGCCACTATGGGACATAATACTGTGTGGAGGGGACACTATGGGGGATAATACTGTGTGCAGGGGCCACTATGGGGGACAATACTGTGTTAGGGTGCATTCACACTGAGTAAACGCTAGCTTATTCTGAACGTAAAACACGTTCAGAATAAGCGGCGTCTAAAGCAGCTCCATTCATTTCTATGGGAGCCGGCATACGAGCGCTCCCCATAGAAATGAATGGGCTGCTTCTTTCACTCCGTGCAGTCCCATTGAAGTGAATGGGGAGTGCCGGCGTGTACGCTCCGGCATGAGCAGAGCTTGCCGTATACGCCGGCACTCCCCATTCACTTCAATGGGACTGCACGGAGTGAAAGAAGCAGCCCATTCATTTCTATGGGGAGCGCTCGTATCCCCGCTCCCATAGAAATGAATGGAGCTGCTTTAGACGCCGCTTATTCTGAACGTGTTTTACGTTCAGAATAAGCTAGCGTTTACTCAGTGTGAATTCACCCTTAAGGGGCCACTATGGGGCATAATAGAACGCGCAGAAATGCATAGGAGGTGGGGGGGGGGGGGTCGGTCAAGGTCTTCGGTGTCGGTCAGGGGCCCCATATCAAAAGTTCGCCACGGGGCCCCGCCATTCCTAGGTACGCCACTGGGCATGTTGCATTTTTTTTCCTGCTAGTGTTGAAAAATCGCTAGCTGGAAAAATGACTCCCATTGAAATGAATAGGAGGCGTTTTTGCAAGTGAATTTTGAGGCAGATTCTGCATCAATATCCGCCTGCAAAAAGCTCCGTGTGAGCATACGCTTAGGTTGGGTGTAAGTAAATGCAGGTTTGGGGATAAGCTGAGACCTCTGGCAGTGACTAATGTGACAAGGAGCAGAACAATGGTAAATAACAGGTCAGGTGTAAATCCAGTTTCTTCTTTCAGGGTAGATGATATCATATCTGTACATAGATTTAGCAGATGGAGCCAAGCTAATGCAGATGGTGTGTGTCACAAACTGAATCCAAGCAGACAGGACAGGCGTGCCGGAGCTGCTCAGGTCTCAGTGGATCCTGGACACTCAGCTGGAGAGCAGACTATACAAGACTACAAGGCAGAGACATCTTCACACACCACAACCCTACAAGACAACGTGCTGCCAGGAGCTGTAATGCGCATGCGCTTGGTTGCCCTCATTAAAGGGAATATTAGTCTTACAGACTCGGACTGGCCGTAGCATAACATCCGTCTAAGCTTTAGGCTCTTGCACCGGTTACCTTACCTGCCTCGTGACCCGCTGTGCGCTGTGTAAGCCACGATGGGGTCATGTGACTCCCCCCCAGAGAAGCCATCTTTAGTGAGGGCAGTAATGCCAGTGGGACGCAGAAGCTTGTTTCATGCGCTCATTTGAGGAGACTTTTGTTTACTTGTGCTCCAGTTGCCTGCTCTGCTCCGCATGCTATAGACCAGCTGCTTCTTAAGGCGCGGTACACAAGCTGCTTGGTGCCATTGTCTCCTTAGCCTCCAGCAGCACTTCCTTCCAGATTACTAGGGAGCCGCATCACGTGAGTTCATAACTCCGCCCTCTTACTCCGCATGAGGCTGTGTAAGGTCGGGATTAGAGTGGAGTTGCTCCTGGTAGGTATGATGTCACGGTAAGGGGCGTGGCCTCTAGGAGGAGGGCGGAGTTTCGGCCATCACTGCTCTGTGCTGAATAGAGGAAGCCGGAGGGTTGCGTCTAGAATGGAGTTGCTCCTGGTAGGTCCTCCCTGCAGCAACTCCAATCACCTCACTAGTGAACGGGCTAGAATGGAGTTGCTGTAGGTAGGACCTACCAGGAGCAACTCCAATGTAGACAATTCACTAGTGAGGTGACGAGATTGGAGATGCTGGAGGGAGGAACTACTAGAATCAGCTCCAATGTAGACTGTTCAGTACTGAGGTGACTAGAATGGAGTTGCTTGGAGGAGCTGCCGCCAGAAACTCCAATCTAGTCACCTCACTACAGGAACAGCTAGAGTGGAGTGTCTATAGGGGGCGCCAGAACTGGCCAAGAGAGACATTGTATATGTATATGATTATCAATAAGAATATAGGAAAAACACATTCCTGGACATAGATACATATGGCACTGATATATATATATACAATTACATATATATATATATAGTTTATAAATATATATCTAGCTATGTATATGTAATATAGATAGGTATATTGGCCATATGGTCTGAACAAGGCATTGATGCCACAGCCTTACGTGTTTATTATAACTTGCGCCACTTTCTTGATGTAACTGATAATGGAAATATATGGCAATTAATGACCGATATAGAGCTAAATTCTGACGTATCGCTGTACGCCTGATTTATCAGTATATAGTTACTGCAGGTAGGTCCATGGTCTGGGAATATTCTGTGGTGGTTATAGGTATGTCTTCCTTGCAGAAACTCTATTCTAGCTGTCTCACTACAGAACTGACTAGAATGGAGTTGCTGCAGGTAGGTTCATGGTCTGGGTATATTCTGTAGTTACTATAGGTAGGTTCATGGTCTGGGTATATTCTGTAGTTACTATAGGTAGGTTCATGGTCTGGGTGTATTCTGTAGTTACTATAGGTAGGTTCATGGTCAGGGTGTATGCTGTAGTTACTATAGGTAGGTTCATGGTCTCGGTGTATTCTGTAGTTACTATAGGTAGGTTCATGGTCTGGGTGTATTCTGTAGTTACTATAGGTAGGTTCATGGTCTGGGTGTATTCTGTAGTTACTATAGGTAGGTTCATGGTCTGGGTATATTCTGTAGTTACCATAGGTAGGATCATGGTCTGGGTGTATTCTGTAGTTACCATAGGTAGGATCATGGTCTGGGTATATTCTGTAGTTACTATAGGTAGGTTCATGGTCTGGGTATATTCTGTAGTTACTATAGGTAGGTTCATGGTCTGGGTATATTCTGTAGTTACTATAGGTAGGTTCATGGTCTGGGTGTATTCTGTACTTACTATAGGTAGGTTCATGGTCTGGGTGTATTCTGTAGTTACCATAGGTAGGTTCATGGTCTCGGTGTATTCTGTAGTTATTATAGGTAGATCCATGGTCTGGGAATATTCTGTGGTGGTTATAGGTATGTCTTCCTTGCAGAAACTCTATTCTAGCTGTCTCACTACAGAACTGACTAGAATGGAGTTGCTGCAGGTAGGTTCATGGTCTGGGTATATTCTGTAGTTTCTGTAGTTAGGTCCTCCTTAGAACAACTCCATTCTAGCTGTCTCACTACAGAACTGACTAGAATGGCGTTGCTGCAGGTAGGTTCATGGTCTGGGTATATTCTGTAGTTGCTGTAGGTAGGTCCTCCTTGCAGAAACTCCATTCTAGCTGTCTCACTACAGAACTGACTAGAATGGAGTTGCTGCAGGTAGGTTCATGGTCTGGGTATATTCTGTAGTTACTATAGGTAGGTTCATGGTCTGGGTATATTCTGTAGTTGCTGTAGGTTGGTCCTCCTTGCAGAAACTCCTTTCTAGCTGTCTCACTACAGAACTGACTAGAATGGAGTTGGTGCAGGTAGGTTCATGGTCTGGGTATATTCTGTAGTTACTATAGGTAGGTCCTCCTTGCAGAAACTCCATTCTAGCTGTCTCACTACAGAACTGACTAGAATGGAGTTGCTGCAGGTAGGTTCATGGTCTTTGTATATTCTGTAATTGCTGTAGGTAGGTCCTCCTTGCAGAAACTCCATTCTAGCTGTCTCACTACAGAACTGACTAGACTGGAGTTGCTGCAGGTAGGTCCATGGTCTGGGTATATTCTGTAGTTGCTGTAGGTAGGTCCTCCTTGCAGCAACTCCATTCTAGCTGTCTCACTACAGAACTGACTAGAATGGAGTTGCTGCAGGTAGGTCCATGGTGTGGGTATATTCTGTAGTTGCTGTAGGTAGGTCCTCCTTGCAGCAACTCCATTCTAGCTGTCTCACTACAGAACTGACTAGAATGGAGTTGCTGCAGGTAGGTGTCACGTTCGTGTCAGAGTCCAGACACAGATTCCAGGCTGCAGATAGCACCACTAAGGAGACAGGGGAAGGAGACTATCCCTGGCACTACGGTGGCTAGCTAGGCCCTGCCTACGGGTGGTGGTCAGCTGTCTCCAAGCTAACCTTGGCCCCGACGACTCCTGGCTCTCTAGCACGAAGACCTGACAGACAGACAGACAGGGCAAGAGCTGCAAGAAAGCTAGGGACTGGGGATTCTAGGGTGGTGACCCCTACAGAAATAAAGGTGCAGCTGCAGACAAACAAACTGGACGGGAGGTGCTGGACAACTGACACGCAGCACAACAAAGTACAAAACAAGAGGAATGAGGAGAGGGACAGTGGAGAGGTGAGGAAAGGGCAAACACGAGACTGGGGTAAAATAAACTGGAACCCACCTCAAACAACCGGATAGTGCCAAGCAAACAGACGTGAAGGGAAGGGCAGAATAGAAGTGTGGAGGGAAAAACCAACTCACACACAAACAACACTCAAACTCCTTTAGTCAGTAAGCACAAGCAAATCACTCCTCTACCTCCTAAAGCCAAGAATTCTAGGTTGGAACCACAAAAACCGGCAACTGGTGGAGCCAGCCCTCTTCCTAATAAAGGCCCCCAGATCCTCCCATAGGATGATGGCGACCCATAACACCTGAGGTTAGACTCGTATAACCTCAAGTGTGTTCAGAAGTCCAGAACACTATGTGCACACTGATGGCTCCATGGCAGGGAACACAGAAGCCCGGATCAAATCCCCGACAGAACAGTACACCAACAAACAATCAGGTCATGACAGTACCCCCCCCCCTTCAACGGGAATCCCCCGGATTCCTGGGCCGAGCCCTATCTGGATATCTCCGGTGGAAGGCAGCCACCAGTCTGGGCGCAGACACCTCAGAAGCCCGAACCCATGAGTTGTCCTCCACACCATACCCTTTCCAAGCCACCAAATACTGAAGGGTTCCCCTCAAAAATCTGGAATCCACAATCCGGGAGACCTCATACTCTCCGTCTGAGTCCAGGGGAGGCACAACTGTAGGTGCAGTCTCCACCGAACTCACCTTTTTTAACAGAGAGACATGGAACACAGAGTTTATTTTCCATGAAGGGGGAATGTCTAACCTGACCGAAACTTCATTAATAAGTTCTGTCACAGAAAAAGGACCCACAAACTTAGGACCCAACTTCTTAGAGGGGACCCTCAATTTCAAGTTTTTGGCTGGTAGCCACACCCGGTCACCCACCACAAAATCAACTTTTCTCCTTTTCTTGTCCGCCACCATTTTATTTCTCCGTGAACAAGATACCAGATTTCTCTTTACCCTGACCCAAACATCCACCATCTTAAGAGAGAAGGACTCCTCCTCTGGCACCAGAGACTTAGCTCCCGACAAGGGCCCAAAAATAGGGTGTTTACCATTACAGCAGAAAAATGGAGAGCAGCCTGCCGCAGAGGAATCATGGTTGTTAAGAGCAAATTCGGCCAAAGGTAAAAAATCTGCCCAATCATCCTGATTATCAGAGACAAAACAACGAAGGAACTGCTCAATATCTTGATTTTTTCTCTCAGTCTGTCCGTTGGACTCAGGATGGTACCCGGAGGAGAAGGACAATTTTATACCCAGTCTGCCACAAAATGCCCTCCAAAAACGAGCTACAAACTGAGAACCCCTGTCAGAGACAATATCCTCCGGAACTCCATGCAGACGTACCACATTTTTAACAAATTCCTTTGCCAAAATTTTGGCTGAGGGTAACTTAGGAAAAGGAATCAGATGACATCTTACTAAACCGGTCAACTATGACCCAAATAACCGTGTTACCTTCAGATCGTGGCAAGTCCATAATGAAGTCTATGGCCAAATGTGTCCAAGGACTACTAGGAATAGGCAAAGGATGTAGTAACCCTGCTGTCTGCGCATGAGAGGCTTTAGATCTGGCACAGACCGCACATTTAGCCACATGTACCGCCACCTCCGCTCTACAACCTGGCCACCAAAAATTCCTAGTAACTAGTCTCTTAGTTTCTGCCACCCCTGGATGCCCTGCCAGTCTGGAGTCATGACATTCCTGTAACAACTGACCCCGCAGGACCTTTGGTACGAACAACTTACCCCGTGGAGTCCCCCTAGGAACCCTGTCCTGAGCATTCAAAATCTGAGCCTCCAATAGAGTATCTAGGGCTGCCAACACAACTCCCCTTTTTAACAAAAATTCAGGTTTGTCGGATTCATGACTGGGGGTTAAACTTCTTGACAGAGCGTCAGCCCTGACGTTCTTAGTACCGGGAACATAGGTCACTGAAAAGTTGAAACGGGCGAAGAAAAGCGCCCACCGAGCTTGTCTGGCATTTAAACGTTTTGCAGCATCCAAATAGGTTAAATTTTTATGATCAGTAGGAATCTTAACTGGATGTCTAGCACCCTCCAAAAAATGACGCCAGTGCTGTAAGGCCAGTTTAATAGCTAACAACTCTCGATCGCCAATGTCATAATTGGATTCTGCCGGGCAAAACTTTTTTGAGAAGAAGGCACACGGATGCAGTCGCCCCTCCTTCTCCTGTGACAATACTGCACCCACTCCTACAGACGAAGCATCCACCTCAACCGTAAAAGGCAGATCCTCATCTGGTTGGATAAGCACTGGAGCAGAGCTAAACCTAACTTTCAGAGCTTCAAAAGCCTCCACTGCTTTCAAGGGCCACTGCTTAAGATTGGCTCCCTTTTTAGTCAAGTCAGTTATGGGTTTAGCAAGCACAGAGAAATTCTTGATGAACTTCCTATAATAATTGGCAAAACCCAGAAACCTCTGTAATGCTTTCAAGGTCTCAGGCCTTGGCCACTCCAACACAGCTTTAACCTTCTCTGGGTCCATCTTAAAACCCTCAGATGATAAAATATACCCCAAAAATGACAATTCTTGAACTGCAAATAAACATTTCTCTGGTTTAGCATATAAGGCATTTTCCCTAAGGATTTGTAAGACCTCTCTTACTTTTGCCCAATGGGATGAAATATCCTTGGAGTAAATCAAAATGTCATCCAGATAAACCAGAACTCCCCTACCTAGAACCGGACCTAAAACATCATTAATGAAATTCTGGAAAAAGGCTGGAGCATTAGTAAGACCAAATGGCATGACAAGATTCTCAAAATGCCCCTCAGGGGTATTAAAGGCAGTTTTCCATTCATCACCTTCTTTAATCCTCAGGAGATTATAGGCCCCTCTCAAGTCAATCTTAGAGAACCATTTGGCCCCCACTATCTGATTAAACAGGTCCGGTATCAACGGCAAAGGATAAGGGTTTCTCACAGTGATCTTATTGATCTCACGAAAATCCAAACAAGGACGTAGACCTCCGTCCTTTTTCTTTACAAAGAAGAACCCTACCGCTACGGGAGATTTCGAGGGTCTGATATGACCAGCCTCCAAACTCTTGGTTAAATATTCTTTTAATGCCTCACGTTCAGGTATAGACAGGTTGAAGAGGCGACTTTTGGGCATCGCCGCCCCCGGGACAAATTCTATGGCACAGTCATACTCCCGATGAGGCGGTAAGGTCTTAGACTCAGATTCACAAAAGACATCCTGAAAATCAGATATTTCCGCAGGTAAAGAACAATCAGTTATTGTGGCAATCATGGCGTCACCACACCTTTTAACACATTCTTTGCCCCAGGAC
Organism: Leptodactylus fuscus; assembly: GCF_031893055.1. Classification (NCBI taxonomy): domain Eukaryota; kingdom Metazoa; phylum Chordata; class Amphibia; order Anura; family Leptodactylidae; genus Leptodactylus; species Leptodactylus fuscus. The sequence continues at coordinate 69,870,724 of NC_134274.1, read as the reverse complement.
AAAATAACATTATTGGGCCAATCTATTACAGGATTGTGCTTCCTCAGCCAGGGAAGCCCCAAAACAATACTGGCCGGCAAATTAGGCAAAACAAATAATTCAATCATTTCTTTATGATCAGGTTTAAAACATAAATTAAAATCAGCAACAGAATGGGTAATGGCATTAAGGCCCAATGGAGAATTGTCAATTGCGGATACTGGGATAGGAAGAGACAACTCCTTTAACTTCAAAGAGCTGTCTTGTGCAAACTTAGCGTCAATAAGGTTCAGCGCTGAACCACAATCAATAAGGACATCAATCTCCTCCCTGTTACTGTACAGAGAAGATTTGGCCTGAAAAAGAACCCCAGACGATTTTATATACCCGAATCTAACCGGACTAGATACAGAAGTATCATTGGGAGAGGGAGATTTTCTCCTTTTTACATCCCCACCAGGTCTGCGATTAGGACGTTTCTCACAATATTCAATAAAGTGGCCCAATTCTCCACAGTAGAAGCACCGACCAGTCTGACGGCGCCTCTCTCGCTCTCCATTGCGATTGACCATACCACCCAGCTGCATGGGCTCATCAGAATATTCAGCTGGGCGGGAAAGCTCAGACGCCCTGAAATGCCAGTCAGTATCCTCAGCCTGCCTCTCCCTGAGACGTCTGTCAGCCCTTATCGCCGACAGCATGGCGTCCTCGAGAGATTTAGGCTTGGGGAAAGCGACCATAAGATCCTTAATCTTAGCATTCAACCCAGTCAGAAAAAAACTTTTTAATGCTGAAGAGTTCCAAGTGGTGTCTGCTGCCCACCTACGGAACTCCGCACAATAGGTCTCAGCGTCTTTTTTTCCCTGACGCAAGGACCACAGCATTGATTCAGCAGTAGATTCCCGATCAGGGTCCTCATATAAAAGACAAAGAGCCCTGAAAAATTTCTCCACAGACTGTAGGCAAGGAGCAGAGGCTGGCAACGAGAATGCCCACGTCTGCGTTAGGAGACCCCCTAAGCAGAGACATGATAATGCCAACCTGCTGTAATGCATCACCAGAGGACTGAGGCCTGAGCCTGAAATACAATTTACATGCATTTTCAAAACGAAAAAAATCCTGCCGGTCCCCGGTAAAAGGTTCCGGCAGGCCCACCTTAGGGTCCGTTGTCCGAGGAATGGCTACAGGCATAGCTTCCATACGCTTGTCCATTTCGACGACCTTCATAGTTAGTCTCTGCATCTGTGTCACCAAATCTTCCAGGGAGGCCATGATACAACAGACCGATGGGTATTTTGGGCCGGTTTTACTGTCACGTTCGTGTCAGAGTCCAGACACAGATTCCAGGCTGCAGATAGCACCACTAAGGAGACAGGGGAAGGAGACTATCCCTGGCACTACGGTGGCTAGCTAGGCCCTGCCTACGGGTGGTGGTCAGCTGTCTCCAAGCTAACCTTGGCCCCGACGACTCCTGGCTCTCTAGCACGAAGACCTGACAGACAGACAGACAGGGCAAGAGCTGCAAGAAAGCTAGGGACTGGGGATTCTAGGGTGGTGACCCCTACAGAAATAAAGGTGCAGCTGCAGACAAACAAACTGGACGGGAGGTGCTGGACAACTGACACGCAGCACAACAAAGTACAAAACAAGAGGAATGAGGAGAGGGACAGTGGAGAGGTGAGGAAAGGGCAAACACGAGACTGGGGTAAAATAAACTGGAACCCACCTCAAACAACCGGATAGTGCCAAGCAAACAGACGTGAAGGGAAGGGCAGAATAGAAGTGTGGAGGGAAAAACCAACTCACACACAAACAACACTCAAACTCCTTTAGTCAGTAAGCACAAGCAAATCACTCCTCTACCTCCTAAAGCCAAGAATTCTAGGTTGGAACCACAAAAACCGGCAACTGGTGGAGCCAGCCCTCTTCCTAATAAAGGCCCCCAGATCCTCCCATAGGATGATGGCGACCCACAACACCTGAGGTTAGACTCGTATAACCTCAAGTGTGTTCAGAAGTCCAGAACACTATGTGCACACTGATGGCTCCATGGCAGGGAACCCAGCAGCCGATCACAGAAGCCTGGATCAAATCCCCGACAGAATAGTACACCAACAAACAATCAGGTCATGACAGTAGGTTCATGGTCTGAGTATATTCTGTAGTTGCTGTAGGTAGGTCCTCCTTACAACAACTCCATTCTAACTGTTTTACTACAGAACTGACTAGAATGGAGTTGCTGCAGGTAGGTTCATGGTCTCAGGGTATTCTGTAGTTGCTATAGGTAGGTCCTCCTTGCAGCAACTGCATTCTAGCTGTTTTACTACAGAACTGACTAGAATGGAGTTGCTGCAGGTAGGTTCATGGTCTGGGTATATTCTGTAGTTGCTGTAGGTTGGTCCTCCTTACAGCAACTCCATTCTAGCTGTCTCACTACAGAACTGACTAGAATGGAGTTGCTGCAGGTAGGTCCTCCTTGCAGCAACTCCATTCTAGCTGTCTCACTACAGAACTGACTAGAATGGAGTTGCTGCAGGTAGGTTCATGGTCTGGGTATATTCTGTAGTTTCTATAGGTAGTTCCTCCTTGCAGCAACTCCATTCTAGCTGTCTCACTACAGAACTGACTAGAATGGAGTTGCTGCAGGTAGGTTCATGGTCTGGGTATATTCTGTAGCTACTATAGGAAGGTCCTCCTTGAAGCAACTCCATTCTAGCTTTTTCACTACAGAACTGACTAGAATGGAGTTGCTGCAGGTAGGTTCATGGTCTGGGTATATTCTGTAGTTGCTATAGGTAGGTCCTCCTTGCAGCAACTCCATTCTAGCTGTCTCACTACAGAACTGACTAGAATGGAGTTTCTGCAGGTAGGTCCATGGTCTGGGTATATTCTGTAGTTGCAGTAGGTAGGTCTTCCTTACAACAACTCCATTCTAGCTGTCTCACTACAGAACTGACTAGAATGAGTTGCTGCAGGTAGGTTGATGGTCTGGGTATATTCTGTAGTTGCTGTAGGTAGGTCCTCCTTGCAGCAACTCCATTCTAGCTGTCTCACTACAGAACTGACTAGAATGGAGTTGCTGCAGGTAGGTTCATGGTCTCAGGGTATTCTGTAGTTGCTATAGGTAGGTCCTCCTTGCAGAAACTCCATTCTAGCTGTCTCTCTACAGAACTGACTAGAATGGAGTTGCTGCAGGTAGGTCCATGGTCTGGGTATATTCTGTAGTTGCAGTAGGTAGGTCTTCCTTACAACAACTCCATTCTAGCTGTCTCACTACAGAACTGACTAGAATGGAGTTGCTGCAGGTAGGTTCATGGTCTGGGTATATTCTGTAGTTGCTATAGGTAGGTCCTCCTTGCAGCAACTCCATTCTAGCTGTCTCACTACAGAACTGACTAGAATGGAGTTTCTGCAGGTAGGTCCATGGTCTGGGTATATTCTGTAGTTGCAGTAGGTAGGTCTTCCTTACAACAACTCCATTCTAGCTGTCTCACTACAAAACTGACTAGACTGGAGTTGCTGCAGGTAGGTCCATGGTCTGGGTATATTCTGTAGTTACTATAGGTAGGGTCATGGTCTGGGTATATTCTGTAGTTGCTGTATGTAGGTCCTCCTTACAGCAACTCCATTCTAGCTGTCTCACTACAGAACTGACTAGACTGGAGTTGCTGCAGGTAGGTTGATGGTCTGGGTATATTCTGTAGTTGCTGTAGGTAGGTCCTCCTTACAGCAACTCCATTCTAGCTGTCTCACTACAGAACTGACTAGAATGGAGTTGCTGCAGGTAGGTTCATGGTCTCAGGGTATTCTGTAGTTGCTATAGGTAGGTCCTCCTTGCAGCAACTCCATTCTAGCTGTCTCACTACAGAACTGACTAGAATGGAGTTGCTACAGGTAGGTCCATGGTCTGGGTATATTCTGTAGTTGCTGTAGGTAGGTCCTCCTTGCAGAAACTCCATTCTAGCTGTCTCTCTACAGAACTGACTAGAATGGAGTTGCTGCAGGTAGGTTCATGGTCTGGGTATATTCTGTAGTTGCTATAGGTAGGTCCTCCTTACAGCAACTCCATTCTAGCTGTCTCACTACAAAACTGACTAGAATGGAGTTTCTGCAGGTAGGTCCATGGTCTGGGAATATTCTGTAGTTGCAGTAGGTAGGTCTTCCTTACAACAATTCCATTCTAGCTGTTTCACTACAGAACTGACTAGAATGGAGTTGCTGCAGGTAGGTTCATGGTCTCGGTATATTCTGTAGTTGCAGTAGGTAGGTCTTCCTTACAACAACTCCATTCTAGCTGTCTCACTACAAAACTGACTAGACTGGAGTTGCTGCAGGTAGGTTCATGGTCTCGGTATATTCTGTAGTTGCAGTAGGTAGGTCTTCCTTACAACAACTCCATTCTAGCTGTCTCACTACAGAACTGACTAGAATGGAGTTGCTGCAGGTAGGTTCATGGTCTGGGTATATTCTGTAGTTACTATAGGTAGGTTCATGGTCTGGGTATATTCTGTAGTTGCTGTAGGTAGGTCCTCCTTAGAGCAACTCCATTCTAGCTGTCTCACTACAGAACTGACTAGAATGGAGTTGCTGCAGGTAGGTCCATGGTCTGGGTATATTCTGTAGTTGCTATAGGTAGGTCCTCCTTGCAGCAACTCCATTCTAGCTGTCTCACTACAGAACTGACTAGAATGGAGTTTCTGCAGGTAGGTCCATGGTCTGGGTATATTCTGTAGTTGCAGTAGGTAGGTCTTCCTTACAACAACTCCATTCTAGCTGTCTCACTACAGAACTGACTAGAATGAGTTGCTGCAGGTAGGTTCATGGTCTCTGTATATTCTGTAGTTGCTATAGGTAGGTCCACCTTAGAGCAACTCCATTCTAGCTGTCTCACTACAAAACTGACTAGACTGGAGTTGCTGCAGGTAGGTCCTCCTTGCAGCAACTCCATTCTAGCTGTCTCACTACAGAACTGACTAGAATGGAGTTGCTACAGGTAGGTCCATGGTCTGGGTATATTCTGTAGTTGCTGTAGGTAGGTCCTCCTTGCAGAAACTCCATTCTAGCTGTCTCTCTACAGAACTGACTAGAATGGAGTTGCTGCAGGTAGGTTCATGGTCTGGGTATATTCTGTAGTTGCTGTAGGTAGGTCCTCCTTGCAGAAACTCCATTCTAGCTGTCTCACTACAGAACTGACTAGAATGGAGTTGCTGCAGGTAGGTCCTTGGTCTGGGTATATTCTGTAGTTGCTGTAGGTAGGTCCTCCTTAGAGCAACTCCATTCTAGCTGTCTCACTACAGAACTGACTAGAATGGAGTTGCTGCAGGTAGGTCCTTGGTCTGGGTATATTCTGTAGTTGCTGTAGGTAGGTCCTCCTTAGAGCAACTCCATTCTAGCTGTCTCACTACAGAACTGACTAGAATGTAGTTGGTGCAGGTAGGTCCATGGTCTGGGTGTATTCTGTAGTTCCTGTAGGTAGGTCCTCCTTGCAGCAACTCCATTCTACCTGTCTCACTACAGAACTCACTAGAATGGAGTTGCTACAGGTAGGTCCATGGTCTGGGTATATTCTGTAGTTGCTGTAGGTAGGTCCTCCTTGCATCAACTCCAATCTAGCTGTCTCACTACAGAACTGACTAGAATGGAGTTGCTGCAGGTAGGTTCATGGTCTGGGTATATTCTGTAGTTGTTGTAAGTAGGTCCTCCTTGAAGCAACTCCATTCTAGCTGTCTCACTACAGAACTGACTAGAATGGAGTTGCTGCAGGTAGGTTCATGGTCTGGGTATATTCTGTAGTTGCAGTAGGTAGGTCTTCCTTACAACAACTCCATTCTAGCTGTCTCACTACAGAACTGACTAGAATGGAGTTGCTGCAGGTAGGTCCATGGTCTGGGTATATTCTGTAGTTGCAGTAGGTAGTTCTTCCTTACAACAACTCCATTCTAGCTGTCTCACTACAGAACTGACTAGACTGGAGTTGCTGCAGGTAGGTTCATGGTCTGGGTATATTCTGTAGTTTCTATAGGTAGTTCCTCCTTGCAGCAACTCCATTCTAGCTGTCTCACTACAGAACTGACTAGAATGGAGTTGCTGCAGGTAGGTTCATGGTCTGGGTATATTCTGTAGTTGTTGTAAGTAGGTGGGTCTTCCTTGCAGTAACTCCATTCTAACTGTCTCACTACAGAACTGACTAGAATGGAGTTGCTGCAGGTAGGTTCATGGTCTGGGTATATTCTGTAGTTATTATAGGTAGGTTCATGGTCTGGGTGTATTCTGTAGTTACTATAGGTAGGTTCATGGTCTGGGTATATTCTGTAGTTGCTGTAGGTAGGTACTCCTTGCAGCAACTCCATTCTAGCTGTCTTACTACAGAACTGACTAGAATGGAGTTGCTGCAGGTAGGTTCATGGTCTGGGTATATTCTTTAGTTGCTATAGGTAGGTCCTCCTTGCAGCAACTCCATTCTAGCTGTCTCACTACAGAACTGACTAGAATGGAGTTTCTGCAGGTAGGTCCATGGTGTGGGTATATTCTGTAGTTGCTATAGGTAGGTCCTCCTTGTAGCAACTCCATTCTAGCTGTCTCACTACAGAACTGACTAGAATGGAGTTTCTGCAGGTAGGTCCATGGTCTGGGTAATTTCTGTAGTTGCTGTAGGTAGGTCCTCCTTGCATCAACTCCATTCTAGCTGTCTCACTACAGATCTGACTAGAATGGAGTTGCTGCAGGTAGGTTCATGGTCTGGGTATATTCTGTAGTTGCTATAGGTAGGTCTTCCTTACAACAACTCCATTCTAGCTGTCTCACTACAGAACTGACTAGAATGGAGTTGCTGCAGGTAGGTTCATGGTCTGGGTATATTCTGTAGTTGCTATAGGTAGGTCCTCCTTGCAGCAACTCTATTCTAGCTGTCTCACTACAGAACTGACTAGAATGGAGTTGCTGCAGGTAGGTTCATGGTCTGCGTATATTCTGTAGTTTCTATAGGTAGGTCCTCCTTGCAGCAACTCCATTCTAGCTGTCTCACTACAGAACTGACTAGAATGGAGTTGCTGCAGGTAGGTCCATGGTCTCAGTATATTCTGTAGTTGCTATAGGTAGGTCCTCCTTACAGCAACTCCATTCTAGCTGTCTCACTACAGAACTGACTAGAATGGAGTTGCTGCAGGTAGGTCCATGTTCTGGGTGTATTCTGTAGTTACTATAGGTAGGTTCATGGTCTCGGTGTATTCTGTAGTTACTATAGGTAGGTTCATGGTCTGGGTATATTCTGTAGTTGCAGTAGGTAGGTCCTCCTTAGAGCAACTCCATTCTAGCTGTCTCGCTACAGAACTGACTAGAATGTAGTTGCTGCAGGTAGGTCCATGGTCTGGGTATATTCTGTAGTTGCTGTAGGTAGGTCCTCCTTACAACAACTCAATTCTAGCTGTCTTACTACAGAACTGAATAGAATGGAGTTGCTGCAGGTAGGTCCATGGTCTGGGTATATTCTGTAGTTGCTGTAGGTAGGTCCTCCTTACAACAACTCAATTCTAGCTGTCTCACTACAGAACTGACTAGAATGTAGTTGGTGCAGGTAGGTCCATGGTCTGGGTATATTCTGTAGTTGCTATAGGTAGGTCCTCCTTGCAGCTACTCCATTCTAGCTGTCTCACTACAGAACTGACTACAATGGAGTTGCTGCAGGTAGGTTCATGGTCTCGGTATATTCTGTAGTTGCTATAGGTAGGTCCTCCTTACAGCAACTCCATTCTAGCTGTCTCACTACAGAACTGACTAGAATGGAGTTTCTGCAGGTAGGTCCATGGTCTGGGTATATTCTGTAGTTGCAGTAGGTAGGTCTTCCTTACAACAACTCCATTCTAGCTGTCTCACTACAGAACTGACTAGAATGGAGTTGCTGCAGGTAGGTTCATGGTCTGGGTATATTCTGTAGTTGCTGTAGGTAGGTCTTCCTTACAACAACTCCATTCTAGCTGTCTCACTACAGAACTGACTAGAATGAGTTGCTGCAGGTAGATTCATGGTATCGGTATATTCTGTAGTTACTATAGGTAGGTCCTCCTTGCAGCAACTTCATTCTAGCTGTCTCACTACAGAACTGACTAGACTGGAGTTGCTGCAGGTAGGTCCTCCTTGCAGCAACTCCATTCTAGCTGTCTCACTACAGAACTGACTAGAATGGAGTTGCTGCAGGTAGGTTCATGGTCTGGGTATATTCTGTAGTTTCTATAGGTAGTTCCTCCTTGCAGCAACTCCATTCTAGCTTTCTCACTACAGAACTGACTAGAATGGAGTTGCTGCAGGTAGGTTCATGGTCTGGGTATATTCTGTAGTTGCAGTAGGTAGGTCTTCCTTACAACAACTCCATTCTAGCTGTCTCACTACAGAACTGACTAGAATAAGTTGCTGCAGGTAGGTTGATGGTCTGGGTATATTCTGTAGTTGCTGTAGGTAGGTCCTCCTTGCAGCAACTCCATTCTAGCTGTCTCACTACAGAACTGACTAGAATGGAGTTGCTGCAGGTAGGTTCATGGTCTGGGTATATTCTGTAGTTGCTGTAGGTAGGTCCTCCTTAGAGCAACTCCATTCTAGCTGTCTCACTACAAAACTGACTAAAATGGAGTTTCTGCAGGTAGGTCCATGGTCTGGGTATATTCTGTAGTTGCAGTAGGTAGGTCTTCCTTACAACAACTCCATTCTAGCTGTCTCACTACAGAACTGACTAGAATGGAGTTGCTGCAGGTAGGTTCATGGTCTGGGTATATTCTGTAGTTGCTGTAGGTAGGTCCTCCTTAGAGCAACTCCATTCTAGCTGTCTCACTACAGAACTGACTAGAATGGAGTTGCTGCAGGTAGGTCCTTGGTCTGGGTATATTCTGTAGTTGCTGTAGGTAGGTCCTCCTTAGAGCAACTCCATTCTAGCTGTCTCACTACAGAACTGACTAGAATGGAGTTGCTGCAGGTAGGTTCATGGTCTGGGTATATTCTGTAGTTCCTGTAGGTAGGTCCTCCTTGCAGCAACTCCATTCTAGCTGTCTCTCTACAGAACTGACTAGAATGGAGTTGCTGCAGGTAGGTTCATGGTCTGGGTATATTCTGTAGTTGCTATAGGTAGGTCCTCCTTACAGCAACTCCATTCTAGCTGTCTCACTACAGAACTGACTAGAATGGAGTTTCCTCAGGTAGGTCCATTGTCTGGGTATATTCTGTAGTTGCAGTAGGTAGGTCTTCCTTACAACAACTCCATTCTAGCTGTCTCACTACAGAACTGACTAGAATAGAGTTGCTGTAGGTAGATTCATGGTATCGGTATATTCTGTAGTTACTATAGGTAGGTCCATGGTCTCAGTATATTCTGTAGTTGCTATAGGTAGGTCCTCCCTACAGCAACTCCATTCTAGCTGTTTCACTACAGAACTGACTAGAATGGAGTTGCTGCAGGTAGGTTCATGGTCTCGGTATATTCTGTAGTTGCAGTAGGTAGGTCTTCCTTACAACAACTCCATTCTAGCTGTCTCACTACAGAACTGACTAGACTGGAGTTGCTGCAGGTAGGTTCATGGTCTCGGTATATTCTGTAGTTGCTGTAGGTAGGTACTCCTTGCAGCAACTCCATTCTAGCTGTCTCACTACAGAACTGACTAGAATGGAGTTGCTGCAGGTAGGTTCATGGTCTGGGTATATTCTGTAGTTGCTATAGGTAGATCCTCCTTGCAGCAACTCCATTCTAGCTGTCTCACTACAGAACTGACTAGAATGGAGTTGCTGCAGGTAGGTCCATGGTCTGGGTATATTCTGTAGTTGCTGTAGGTAGGTCCTCCTTGCAGAAACTCCATTCTAGCTGTCTCACTGCAGAACTGACTAGAATGGAGTTGCTGCAGGTAGGTCCATGGTCTGGGTATATTCTGTAGTTGCAGTAGGTAGGTCTTCCTTACAACAACTCCATTCTAGCTGTCTCACTACAGAACTGACTAGAATGGAGTTGCTGCAGGTAGGTTCATGGTCTGGGTATATTCTGTAGTTGCTGTAGGTAGGTCTTCCTTACAACAACTCCATTCTAGCTGTCTCACTACAGAACTGACTAGAATGAGTTGCTGCAGGTAGATTCATGGTATCGGTATATTCTGTAGTTACTATAGGTAGGTCCTCCTTGCAGCAACTTCATTCTAGCTGTCTCACTACAGAACTGACTAGACTGGAGTTGCTGCAGGTAGGTCCTCCTTGCAGCAACTCCATTCTAGCTGTCTCACTACAGAACTGACTAGAATGGAGTTGCTGCAGGTAGGTTCATGGTCTGGGTATATTCTGTAGTTTCTATAGGTAGTTCCTCCTTGCAGCAACTCCATTCTAGCTTTCTCACTACAGAACTGACTAGAATGGAGTTGCTGCAGGTAGGTTCATGGTCTGGGTATATTCTGTAGCTACTATAGGAAGGTCCTCCTTGAAGCAACTCCATTCTAGCTTTTTCACTACAGAACTGACTAGAATGGAGTTGCTGCAGGTAGGTTCATGGTCTGGGTATATTCTGTAGTTGCAGTAGGTAGGTCTTCCTTACAACAACTCCATTCTAGCTGTCTCACTACAGAACTGACTAGAATGAGTTGCTGCAGGTAGGTTGATGGTCTGGGTATATTCTGTAGTTGCTGTAGGTAGGTCCTCCTTGCAGCAACTCCATTCTAGCTGTCTCACTACAGAACTGACTAGAATGGAGTTGCTGCAGGTAGGTCCTTGGTCTGGGTATATTCTGTAGTTGCAGTAGGTAGGTCTTCCTTACAACAACTCCATTCTAGCTGTCTCACTACAGAACTGACTAGAATGGAGTTGCTGCAGGTAGGTTCATGGTCTGGGTATATTCTGTAGTTGCTGTAGGTAGGTCCTCCTTAGAGCAACTCCATTCTAGCTGTCTCACTACAGAACTGACTAGAATGGAGTTGCTGCAGGTAGGTCCTTGGTCTGGGTATATTCTGTAGTTGCTGTAGGTAGGTCCTCCTTAGAGCAACTCCATTCTAGCTGTCTCACTACAGAACTGACTAGAATGGAGTTGCTGCAGGTAGGTTCATGGTCTGGGTATATTCTGTAGTTCCTGTAGGTAGGTCCTCCTTGCAGCAACTCCATTCTAGCTGTCTCTCTACAGAACTGACTAGAATGGAGTTGCTGCAGGTAGGTTCATGGTCTGGGTATATTCTGTAGTTGCTATAGGTAGGTCCTCCTTACAGCAACTCCATTCTAGCTGTCTCACTACAGAACTGACTAGAATGGAGTTTCCTCAGGTAGGTCCATTGTCTGGGTATATTCTGTAGTTGCAGTAGGTAGGTCTTCCTTACAACAACTCCATTCTAGCTGTCTCACTACAGAACTGACTAGAATAGAGTTGCTGTAGGTAGATTCATGGTATCGGTATATTCTGTAGTTACTATAGGTAGGTCCATGGTCTCAGTATATTCTGTAGTTGCTATAGGTAGGTCCTCCCTACAGCAACTCCATTCTAGCTGTTTCACTACAGAACTGACTAGAATGGAGTTGCTGCAGGTAGGTTCATGGTCTCGGTATATTCTGTAGTTGCAGTAGGTAGGTCTTCCTTACAAAAACTCCATTCTAGCTGTCTCACTACAGAACTGACTAGACTGGAGTTGCTGCAGGTAGGTTCATGGTCTCGGTATATTCTGTAGTTGCTGTAGGTAGGTACTCCTTGCAGCAACTCCATTCTAGCTGTCTCACTACAGAACTGACTAGAATGGAGTTGCTGCAGGTAGGTTCATGGTCTGGGTATATTCTGTAGTTGCTATAGGTAGATCCTCCTTGCAGCAACTCCATTCTAGCTGTCTCACTACAGAACTGACTAGAATGGAGTTGCTGCAGGTAGGTCCATGGTCTGGGTATATTCTGTAGTTGCTGTAGGTAGGTCCTCCTTGCAGAAACTCCATTCTAGCTGTCTCACTACAGAACTGACTAGAATGGAGTTGCTGCAGGTAGGTTCATGGTCTGGGTATATTCTGTAGTTGCTGTAGGTAGGTCTTCCTTACAACAACTCCATTCTAGCTGTCTCACTACAGAACTGACTAGAATGAGTTGCTGCAGGTAGATTCATGGTATCGGTATATTCTGTAGTTACTATAGGTAGGTCCTCCTTGCAGCAACTTCATTCTAGCTGTCTCACTACAGAACTGACTAGACTGGAGTTGCTGCAGGTAGGTCCTCCTTGCAGCAACTCCATTCTAGCTGTCTCACTACAGAACTGACTAGAATGGAGTTGCTGCAGGTAGGTTCATGGTCTGGGTATATTCTGTAGCTACTATAGGAAGGTCCTCCTTGAAGCAACTCCATTCTAGCTTTTTCACTACAGAACTGACTAGAATGGAGTTGCTGCAGGTAGGTTCATGGTCTGGGTATATTCTGTAGTTGCTATAGGTAGGTCCTCCTTGCAGCAACTCCATTCTAGCTGTCTCACTACAGAACTGACTAAAATGGAGTTTCTGCAGGTAGGTCCATGGTCTGGGTATATTCTGTAGTTGCAGTAGGTAGGTCTTCCTTACAACAACTCCATTCTAGCTGTCTCACTACAGAACTGACTAGAATGAGTTGCTGCAGGTAGGTTGATGGTCTGGGTATATTCTGTAGCTACTATAGGAAGGTCCTCCTTGAAGCAACTCCATTCTAGCTTTTTCACTACAGAACTGACTAGAATGGAGTTGCTGCAGGTAGGTTCATGGTCTGGGTATATTCTGTAGTTGCTATAGGTAGGTCCTCCTTGCAGCAACTCCATTCTAGCTGTCTCACTACAGAACTGACTAGAATGGAGTCGCTGCAGGTAGGTTCATGGTCTGGGTATATTCTGTAGTTGCTGTAGGTAGGTCCTCCTTGCAGAAACTCCATTCTAGCTGTCTCTCTACAGAACTGACTAGAATGGAGTTGCTGCAGGTAGGTTCATGGTCTGGGTATATTCTGTAGTTTCTATAGGTAGTTCCTCCTTGCAGCAACTCCATTCTAGCTGTCTCACTACAGAACTGACTAGAATGGAGTTGCTGCAGGTAGGTTCATGGTCTGGGTATATTCTGTAGTTGCTATAGGTAGGTCCTCCTTACAGCAACTCCATTCTAGCTGTCTCACTACAGAACTGACTAAAATGGAGTTTCTGCAGGTAGGTCCATGGTCTGGGTATATTCTGTAGTTGCAGTAGGTAGGTCTTCCTTACAACAACTCCATTCTAGCTGTCTCACTACAGAACTGACTAGAATGAGTTGCTGCAGGTAGGTTGATGGTCTGGGTATATTCTGTAGTTGCTGTAGGTAGGTCCTCCTTGCAGCAACTCCATTCTAGCTGTCTCACTACAGAACTGACTAGAATGGAGTTGCTGCAGGTAGGTTCATGGTCTCAGGGTATTCTGTAGTTGCTATAGGTAGGTCCTCCTTGCAGCAACTCCATTCTAGCTGTCTCACTACAGAACTGACTAGAATGGAGTTGCTGCAGGTAGGTTCATGGTCTGGGTATATTCTGTAGTTGCTGTAGGTAGGTCCTCCTTGCAGAAACTCCATTCTAGCTGTCTCTCTACAGAACTGACTAGAATGGAGTTGCTGCAGGTAGGTTCATGGTCTGGGTATATTCTGTAGTTGCTGTAGGTAGGTCCTCCTTACAGCAACTCCATTCTAGCTGTCTCACTACAAAACTGACTAGAATAGAGTTGCTGTAGGTAGATTCATGGTATCGGTATATTCTGTCGTTACTATAGGTAGGTCCTCCTTGCAGCAACTCCATTCTAGCTGTCTCACTACAGAACTGACTAGAATGGAGTTGCTGCAGGTAGGTTCATGGTCTGGGTATATTCTGTAGTTGCTGTAGGTAGGTCCTCCTTGCATCAACTCCATTCTAGCTGTCTCACTACAGAACTGACTAGAATGGAGTTGCTGCAGGTAGGTTCATGGTCTGGGTATATTCTGTAGTTGCTATAGGTAGGTCCTCCTTACAGCAACTCCATTCTAGCTGTCTCACTACAGAACTGACTAGAATGGAGTTTCTGCAGGTAGGTCCATGGTCTGGGTATATTCTGTAGTTGCAGTAGGTAGGTCTTCCTTACAACAACTCCATTCTAGCTGTCTCACTACAGAACTGACTAGAATAGAGTTGCTGTAGGTAGATTCATGGTATCGGTATATTCTGTCGTTACTATAGGTAGGTCCTCCTTGCAGCAACTCCATTCTAGCTGTCTCACTACAGAACTGACTAGAATGGAGTTGCTGCAGGTAGGTTCATGGTCTGGGTATATTCTGTAGTTGCTGTAGGTAGGTCCTCCTTGCATCAACTCCATTCTAGCTGTCTCACTACAGAACTGACTAGAATGGAGTTGCTGCAGGTAGGTTCATGGTCTGGGTATATTCTGTAGTTTCTATAGGTAGTTCCTCCTTGCAGCAACTCCATTCTAGCTGTCTCACTACAGAACTGACTAGAATGGAGTTACTGCAGGTAGGTCCATGGTCTGGGTATATTCTGTAGTTGTTGTAAGTAGGTCCTCCTTGAAGCAACTCCATTCTAGCTGTTTCACTACAGAACTGACTAGAATGTAGTTGCTGCAGGTAGGTTCATGGTCTGGGTATATTCTGTAGTTATTATAGGTAGGTTCATGGTCTGGGTGTATTCTGTAGTTACTATAGGTAGGTTCATGGTCTGGGTATATTCTGTAGTTGCTGTAGGTAGGTACTCCTTGCAGCAACTCCATTCTAGCTGTCTCACTACAAAACTGACTAGACTAGAGTTGCTGCAGGTAGGTCCATGGTCTGGGTATATTCTGTAGTTGTTGTAGGTAGGTCCTCCTTGTAGCAACTCCATTCTAGCTGTTTCACTACAGAACTGACTAGAATGTAGTTGGTGCAGGTAGGTCCATGGTCTGGGTATATTCTGTAGTTGCTGTAGGTAGGTCCTACTTGTAGCAACTCCATTCTAGCTGTCTCACTAAAGAACTGACTAGAATGGAGTTACTGCAGGTAGGTCCATGGTCTGGGTATATTCTGTAGTTGTTGTAGGTAGGTCCTCCTTGTAGCAACTCCATTCTAGCTGTTTCACTACAGAACTGACTAGAATGTAGTTGGTGCAGGTAGGTCCATGGTCTCTGTATATTCTGTAGTTGCTATAGGTAGGTCCTCCTTGCAGAAACTCTATTCTAGCTGTCTCACTACAGAACTGACTAGAATGGATTTACTGCAGGTAGGTCCATGGTCTGGGTATATTCTGTAGTTGCTGTAGGTAGGTCCTCCTTGCAGCAACTCCATTCTAGCTGTCTCACTACAGAACTGACTAGAATGGAGTTGCTGCAGGTAGGTTCATGGTCTGGGTATATTCTTTAGTTGCTGTAGGTAGGTCCTCCTTGCAGCAACTCCATTCTAGCTGTCTCACTACAGAACTGACTAGAATGGAGTTGCTGCAGGTAGGTCCATGGTCTCTGTATATTTTGTAGTTGCTATAGGTAGGTCCTCCTTGCAGCAACTCGATTCTAGCTGTTTCACTACAGAACTGACTAGAATGGAGTTGCTGCAGGTAGGTCCATAGTCTGGGTATATTCTGTAGTTGCTGTAGGTAGGTCCATGGTCTGGGTATATTCTGTAGGTAGGTCCTCCTTGCAGCAACTCCATTCTAGCTGTCTCACTACAGAACTGACTAGAATGGAGTTGCTGCAGGTAGGTGTTACGGTTCTGTGTATATAAATAAAATAATAATTTTTAAACAACAGAACCTCTAGGCTTCAAGGCACTGCAGCGAGGTCCACAGGCCCTATGATAGGCGGCCGTCTGCCTGAGCGCAACAATATGGCAGTACAGCACAGTGTGCACAAGGAGCAACACACATACGCCAGTTAAGTTCACTGAGCAGATGCGACGGTGCAGCTCCCAATGTGTACAGGGTGCAACTAAAACCTGCCAGTTAAACTCACTGGCCAGGTGCACCTGTACTGCAGAAGTAACAAGGCCGCCAAGGGTTAACGCCACCCCTGGTCAGCAACACAAATGTTCCTGCAACAGCTAGGAGTTTAACACTGAAGTTTGACAGTGCAGTGAGGCTATCTCCTGAGACCAACCTGCTGCAACTCTACAGGCTGGAACAGTCTCTACTGCGCCTAGCCTTGGTGTAGAGCTGACAGAAATTCAGGATTTACCAGTCCTAACTACCCAGCACCCAGATAACAGCAGAGGAACCCCACACCGATGCCTAGTCTGGAATCCTGCCTGGACACTGGAGCCTTTCCCTGTAACTACTGTCATTCGGTTTTTCAGTCTTTCTGATACAAAGTGTGAGCACCGGCCGGGCGTTGGCTCACACTATTTAAAGGGGAGTCCCCGCCCAACAGGGCGGTGGCCATGACCTCTCTGCTCATGCTCAGTAGGCAAGAAGTGGCACTTAGCCTGTGAGCGACTCCAATAGACCTGAGCATGCTCAGTGGGCCGAAATCTGGACTTACACTCCAGACACCTGACTACATGAGGCCGAGGGCGAGGGTTAGATTGACCCGCAGGTGGCGCTGTGCGCTGAGAGTGGACCCTGCGGGACCCAATCCTAACCGTAGGTTCATGGTCTGGGTGTGCTCTGTAGTTGCTGTAGGTAGGTGTAAGGATTGGAGTCAGGGTCAGGCCGTGCAAAGTGACACAGCTGGGAAAGCAACTGTAAGGATTGGAGTCAGGGGCAGGCAGTGCAAAGTGACACAGCTGGGAAAGCAACACTGTGCAACTAATGACAAAAGGGGTCGCAGGCCCTGCAGCTATAACTATGCTGTAATATCTGAGATGAGGCAGACCAATGCACTTCCTAATTGAAGTGCGCCTACCAAGGCTCCTGACACTTCTATCCGGCGGCTAGGATAAGGGGAGAGGAGGCCCTGAAAGTCCTAGGGACTGGAGTCACGGGGGTCACACCTAAACAGAAAGCACAGTGTAAATGCAATGCAAAACAAAAGACTAAAACAGCATGGAATCAGGGAGGACCACAAGTCCCAGCAAGACACAGAAGAGAAGGCGAGGTCAGACGAGCAAGAGGTCGAGCCAAGAGATATAATAAAGGTACCAAATCAAAAGACAAGGGATAGTCAAAAATACAAGCCGGGAACCGGCTTTCTTGCATAGTTGGGAGAAAGAACTGAACCTCACACTGTCGGACGATGATACCTCTAAGATTTTGAAATCTTCCCAAGGATTCTCTCGATGTGTAAGAATGAAGGAGTGCCATTACAAACTCCTGTCTAGATGGTACAGGACCCCAGACTGGCTTCACCACAGGGGTCTCTCAAGTGATAACACCTGTTGGCGATGTTTCACACAAGTAGGGACTTATCTCCACATATGGTGGACTTGCCCTCTTATCGTCCCCTTCTGGAAGAGTGTCAAAGAACGCATCCAGAGGATTACATCGAAACCTCTAGATCTCACTCCTGAAGTCTTATTCTTAGCCTTGCCAAATGAGACCTACTCCCCACGCAAGGATGAGTTAACCACTCAATTACTATCAGCGGCCAAATTACTCATCCCTCACTTCTGGCGTCAGCAGACCGCCCCACCGATCTCACTATGGGAATCAAAAGTTCAAGAGCTTGCACGCTTCAAAGAGCTAGTCGCCTGGTCCGAGAGATGGATCGAAAAGTTCCGCACAACCTGGGCCCCATGGCTGAAGTCTTGATTACTCTTCATTTGGACCTGTTGCATCTCAGAGGCTGCGCTACCTCGTATAGTGGAACCTTCCAAAGCAATAACAAATGGCTACGTTGTGGAGGACTCAATGACTGGTTGGATACTGGCTGTACCCTCTGTTACACCTCTCCTCCCCCCCTTCTTACGTTCCTCACCTGTCCTTATCACCCCTCTTACCATCTACCTAGCACACACCTTGATATTACGGCTGTTACAGAATTAGATTTACACATGTTATGCTTTAAACCGTCTGGTCAGGTTGCTATTATGCTGATGTCTGCTTCTAGACTACAGTTGTTTGAATTTCCTGTATCCCTACCCTTTTCTTGTTTCTGTATCCCCATAAAATTTCTTTGAAAAATCAATAAAACTTGTTGAATTAAAAAAAAAAATACAAGCCGGGCAGATTAACCAAGAAAACAGACCGAATCTTAACAGACAGGGAATCAGACTGAGCAGAGGAACCAGGAACCACAAAGTGAATAGCTGGCAAGGATCCATGCCTGGGTGGGGTTTAAATAGCAGCAGAGAAACATACCTGATGGCTAATGACATGGGGACTGAAAGCAAGGAAAAGATTAACCCTTAATGACCTAAGCACACCCAATAGAACTCCTAACACGTCTCCCAGGGAGACGCCGCGCAGCAAGGAGACCGCGACGACTCCGTATCCTGATAGTTTATATCAGCTATATGAACTTGGAAATGAAGTGAATTGCTGCAATTTTTTAGCCCCCCCCCCCAAAAAAAAATGCAAGGTTTTTTTTAGCTATATGAACTTGGAAATCCAATGAACTGCTTCAATTTATCAGGCACCACAAAAAAGCAAGGTTTTTATCAGCTATATGAACTTAGAAATGCAGTGGATTGCTTCAATTTTACAGCCCCCCCCCCCCAAAAAAAAAAAAATGCAAGGTTTTTATCAGGTATATGAACTTGGCAATGTAGTGAATTGCTTCAATTTATCAGGCACCCCAAAAATGCAAGTTTTTTTTTTTATCAGTTATATGAACTTGGAAATGCAGTGAATTTCTGCAATTTTTTAGCCCCCCCCCAAAAAAAAAAATGCAAGGTTTTTATCAGGTATATGAACTTGGACATGCAGTGAATTGCTGCAATTTTTCAGACCCCCCAAATATAAGGTTTTTATCAGGTATATGAACTTGGCAATGCAGTGAATTGCTTCGATTTTTTAGCCACCCAAAAATGCAAGTTTTTTAAATCAGTTATATGAACTTTTAAATGCAGTGAATGGCTGCAATTTTTCAGGCCCCCCCCCAAAATGCAAGGTTTTTATCAGGTATATGAACTTGGAAATACAGTGAATTGCTGCAATTTTTAAGGCCCCTCAAAAATGCTAGGTTTGTATCAGATATATGAACTTGGAAAAGCAGTGAATTGCTACAATATTTTAGCCCCCCCCCCCAAATGGAAGGTTTTTAGCAGGTATATGAACTTGGAAATGCAGTGAATTGCTGCAATTTTTAAGACCCCCCAAAATGCACGGTTTTTAATATCTATATGAACTGGGAAATGCAGTGAATTGCTTTGATTTTTCAGGAACCCCAAAAATGTAAGGTTTTTATCAGCTAAATGAACTTGGCAATGCAGTGAATTGCTGCAATTTTTCTGCCCCCCTCCAATATGATAGGTTTTTTATCAGCTATATGAACTTGGAAATGCAGTAGATTGCTTCAATTTTTTAGCCCCCCCCCCAAAAAAAAATACAAGGATTTTATAAGGTATATGAACTTGGCAATGCATTGAATTGCTGCAATTTTTAAGGCACCCCCAAAATGCAAGGTTTTAATCAGCTATATGAACTTGGAAATGCAGTGAATTGCTGCAATTTTTCAGACCCCCCAAAAACGCAAGTTTTTTTTTATAGCTATATGAACTTGGAAATGCAGTGAATTGCTACAATTTTTAAGGCCCCTCAAAAATGCTAGGTTTGTATCAGATATATGAACTTGGAAAAGCAGTGAATTGCTACAATATTTTAGCCCCCCCCCCCCCAAATGGAAGGTTTTTAGCAGGTATATGAACTTAGAAATGCAGTGAATTGGTGCAATTTTTCAGGTACCCCAAAAATGCAAGGTTTTCATGAGCTATATGAACTTGGAAATGTAGTGAATTGCTGCAATTTTTAAGACCCCCCAAAATGCAAGGTTTTTAATATCTATATGACCTGGGAAATGCAGTGAATTGCTTTAATTTTTCAGGAACCCCAAAAATGTAAGGTTTTTATCAGCTATATGAACTTGGCAATGCAGTGAATTGCTGCAATTTTTCTGCCCCCTCCAATATGATAGGTTTTTATCAGCTATATGAACTTAGAAATGCAGTAGATTGCTTCAATTTTTTAGCCCCCCCCCAAAAAAAAATACAAGGATTTTATAAGGTATATGAAATTGGCAATGCAGTGAATTGCTGCAATTTTTAAGGCACCCCAAAAATGCAAGGTTTTAATCAGCTATATGAACTTGGAAATGCATTGAATAGCTGCAATTTTTAAACCCCCCCCCCCAAAAAAAAAAAAATGCTAGGTTTATTTGAGCTATATGAACTTGGAAATCCAATGAACTGCTTCAATTTATCAGGCACAGGCAATGCAGTGAATTGCTGCAATTTTTAAGGCACCCCAAAAATGCAAGGATTTTATCAGCTATATGAACTTGGAAAGGCAGTGTATTGCTTATATTTTTTAGCCCCCCCCCCTAAATACAAGGTTTTCATCAGGTATATGAACTTAGAAATGCAGTAAATTGCTTTAATTTTTCAGCCCCCCCCCCCAAAAAAAATGCATTTTATTTTAATCAAGTATATGAACTTGGCAATGTAGTGAATTGCTTAAATTTATCATGCACCCTAAAAATGCAAGGTTTTTATCAGCTATATGAACTTGGCAATGCAGTGAATTGCTACAATTTTTCAAGCCCCCCAAAAATGTAAGGTTTGTTTCAGCTATATGAACTTGGAAATGCAGTGAATTGCTTAATTTTTTCAGGCCCCCCGCCAAAAAAAAACTGCAATTGTTTTTTAATCAAGTATATGAACTTGGCAATGTAGTGAATTGCTTAAATTTATCATGCACCCTAAAAATGCAAGGATTTTATCAGCTATATGAACTTGGAAATGCAGTGAATTGCTTCGATTTTTTAGGCACCCAAAAATGCAAGTTTTTTTTTTTTTATCAGCTATATGAACTTTTAAATGCAGTGAATTGCTGCAATTTTTCAGGCACCCCAAAAAATGCAAAGTTTTTATCAGGTGCAGTGTATTGCTTATATTTTTTAGGCCCCCACCCAAAAATATAAGGTTTTTATCAGGTATATGAACTTGGCAATGTAGTGAATTGCTGCAATTTTTCAGGCACCCCCAAAAATGCAAGGTTTTAATCAGCTATATGAACTTGGAAATGCATTGAATAGCTGCAATTTTTAAACCCCCCCCCCCCAAAAAAAAAAAATGCTAGGTTTTTTTGAGCTATATGAACTTGGAAATCCAATGAACTGCTTCAATTTATCAGGCACCACAAAAAAGCAAGGTTTTTATCAGCTATATGAACTTAGAAATGCAGTGGATTGCTTCAATTTTACAGCCCCCCCCCCAAAAAAAAAAAAGAAAAAAAGCAAGGTTTTTATCAGGTATATGAACTTGGAAATGTAGTGAATTGCTTCAAATTATCAGGCACCCCAAAAATGCAAGGATTTTTTTATCAGTTATATGAACTTGGAAATACAGTGAATTGCTGCAATTTTTTTAGCCCCCCCCAAAAAAAAATGAAAGGTTTTTATCAGCTATATGAACTTCGACATGCAGTGAATTGCTGCAATTTTTTAGCCCCCCCCCAAATGCAAGTTTTTTTATCAGGTATTTGAACTTGGAAATGCAGTGAATTGCTGCAATTTTTCAGGCCCCCCAAAAATGCAAGGTTTTTATCAGCTATAGAAACTTGGAAATGCAACAAATTGCTTCAATTTATCAGGCACCACAAAAATGCAAGGGTTTTATATGCTATATGAACTTAGAAATGCAGTGAATTGCTTCAATTTATCAGGCACCCCAAAAATGCAAGTTATTTTTTTATCAGTTATATGAACTTGGAAATGCAATGATTTGCTGCAATTTTTTAGCCCCCCTCCCAAAATGCAAGGTTTTTATCAGATATATGAACTTGGAAATACATTGAATTGCCACAATTTTTCAGGCACCCGAAAATGTAGGGTTTTATCAGCTATATGAACTTGGAAATGCAGTGAATTGCTTCAATTTTTCAGGCTCCCCCCAAAACACAAGGTTTTTATCAGCTATATGAACTTGGAAATGCAGTGAATTGCTTCGATTTTTCAGGCACCCCAAAAATGCAAGGTTTTTATCAGCTATATGAACTTGGAAATGCAGTGAATTGCTTCGATTTTTTAGGCACCCAAAAATGCAAGTTTTTTTATCAGCTATATGCACTTTTAAATGCAGTGAATTGCTGCAATTTTTCAGGCACCCCAAAAAATGCAAAGTTTTTATCAGGTATATGAACTTGGAAATGTAGTGGATTGCTGCTATTTTACAATTAACATCAAAACACAAGGTTTTTATCAGCTATATGAACTTGGAAATGCAGTGAATTGCTTCGATTTTTCAGGCACCCCAAAAATGCAAGGTTTTTATCAGCTATATGAACTTGGCAATGCAATGAATTGCTTCAATTTATCAGGCACCCCAAAAATGCAAGGTTTTTATCAGCTATATGAATTTGGAAATGCAGTGAATTGCTTTAATTTTTTAGCCCCCCCCCCCAAAAAAAAATAATAATAATAATTTCAAGGTTTTTTTTATCAGGTATATGAACTTGGAAATGCAGTGAATTGCTTCAATTTATCAGGCACCCCCAAAATGCAAGGTTTTTTTTATCAGCTAATTCAACTTAGAAATGCAGTGGATTGCTTCATCTTTTTCAGCCCCCCCCCAAAAAAAAAAAAAAAAATGCAAGGATTTTATCAGGTATATGAACTTGGCAATGTAGTGAATTGCTTCAATTTATCAGGCACCCCAAAAATGCTAGGTTTGTATCGGATATATGAACTTGGAAATGCACAGAATAGCTGCATATTTTCAGGCCCCCAAAAATGCAAAGTTTTTATCAGCTATATAAACTTGGAAATGCATTGAATAGCTGCAATTTTTCAGGCCCCCCAAAATGCAAAGTTTTTATCAGCTATATGAACTTGGAAATGCAGTGAATTGCTTCGATTTTTTAGACACCCAAAAAATGCAAGTTTTTTTTATCAGTTATATGAACTTTTAAATGCAGTGAATTGCTGCAATTTTTTAGTCACCCCAAAAATGCAAGGTTTTCATGAGCTATATAAAATTTGAAATGCAGTGAATTGCTGCTATTTTTCAGACCTCCCCCAAAATGCAAGGTTTTTATCAGCTATTTCAACTTAGAAATGCAGTGGATTGCTTCATTTTTTTCAGCCCCCCCCCCCAAAAAAAAAATGCAAGGATATTATCAGGTATATGAACTTGGCAATGTAGTGAATTCCTTCAATTTATCAGGCACCACAAAAATGCAAGGTTTTTATCAGGTATATGAACTTGGAAATGCAGTGAATTGCTTAAATTTTTTTAAGCCCCCCCCCAAAAAAAAGCCAAGTTTTTTTTATTAACTACATGAACTTGGCAATGTAGTGACTTGTTTCAATTTATCAGGCTCCCCAAAAATGCAAGGTTTTTTATCAGCTATATGAACTTAGAAATGCAGTAGATTGCTTCAATTTTTTACCCCCCCCCCCCCCCGAAAAAATACAAGGATTTTATTAGGTATATGAACTTGGCAATGCAGTGAATTGCTGCAATTTTTAAGGCACCCCAAAAATGCAAGGATTTTATCAGCTATATGAACTTGGAAAGGCAGTGTATTGCTTATATTTTTTAGCCCCCCCCCCTAAATACAAGGTTTTCATCAGGTATATGAACTTAGAAATGCAGTAAATTGCTTTAATTTTTCAGCCCCCCCCCCCCCAAAAAAAATGCATTTTATTTTAATCAAGTATATGAACTTGGCAATGTAGTGAATTGCTTAAATTTATCATGCACCCTAAAAATGCAAGGTTTTTATCAGCTATATGAACTTGGCAATGCAGTGAATTGCTACAATTTTTCAAGCCCCCCAAAAATGTAAGGTTTGTTTCAGCTATATGAACTTGGAAATGCAGTGAATTGCTTAAATTTTTCAGGCCCCCCTCCAAAAAAAACCTGCAATTGTTTTTTAATCAAGTATATGAACTTGGCAATGTAGTGAATTGCTTAAATTTATCATGCACCCTAAAAATGCAAGGATTTTATCAGCTATATGAACTTGGAAATGCAGTGAATTGCTTCGATTTTTTAGGCACCCAAAAATGCAAGTTTTTTTTTTTATCAGCTATATGAACTTTTAAATGCAGTGAATTGCTGCAATTTTTCAGGCACCCCAAAAAATGCAAAGTTTTTATCAGGTGCAGTGTATTGCTTATATTTTTTAGGCCCCCACCCAAAAATATAAGGTTTTTATCAGGTATATGAACTTGGCAATGTAGTGAATTGCTGCAATTTTTCAGGCACCCCAAAAATGCAAGGTTTTAATCAGCTATATGAACTTGGAAATGTATTGAATAGCTGCAATTTTTAACCCCCCCCCCCCAAAAAAAAAAATGCTAGTTTTTTTTGAGCTATATAAACTTGGAAATCCAATGAACTGCTTCAATTTATCAGGCACCACAAAAAAGCAAGGTTTTTATCAGCTATATGAACTTAGAAATGCAGTGGATTGCTTCAATTTTACAGCCCCCCCCCCAAAAAAAAGAAAAAAAGCAAGGTTTTTATCAGGTATATGAACTTGGAAATGTAGTGAATTGCTTCAAATTATCAGGCACCCCAAAAATGCAAGGTTTTTTTTATCAGTTATATGAACTTGGAAATACAGTGAATTGCTGCAATTTTTTTAGCCCCCCCCAAAAAAAATGCAAGGTTTTTATCAGCTATATGAACTTCAACATGCAGTGAATTGCTGCAATTTTTTAGCCCCCCCCAAATGCAAGTTTTTTTATCAGGTATTTGAACTTGGAAATGCAGTGAATTGCTGCAATTTTTCAGGCCCCCAAAAATGCAAGGTTTTTATCAGCTATAGAAACTTGGAAATGCAACAAATTGCTTCAATTTATCAGGCACCACAAAAATGCAAGGGTTTTATATGCTATATGAACTTAGAAATGCAGTGAATTGCTTCAATTTATCAGGCACCCCAAAAATGCAAGTTATTTTTTTATCAGTTATATGAACTTGGAAATGCAATGATTTGCTGCAATTTTTTAGCCCCCCTCCCAAAATGCAAGGTTTTTATCAGATATATGAACTTGGAAATACATTGAATTGCCACAATTTTTCAGGCACCCGAAAATGTAGGGTTTTATCAGCTATATGAACTTGGAAATGCAGTGAATTGCTTCAATTTTTCAGGCTCCCCCCAAAACACAAGGTTTTTATCAGCTATATGAACTTGGAAATGCAGTGAATTGCTTCGATTTTTCAGGCACCCCAAAAATGCAAGGTTTTTATCAGCTATATGAACTTGGAAATGCAGTGAATTGCTTCGATTTTTTAGGCACCCAAAAATGCAAGTTTTTTTATCAGCTATATGCACTTTTAAATGCAGTGAATTGCTGCAATTTTTCAGGCACCCCAAAAAATGCAAAGTTTTTATCAGGTATATGAACTTGGAAATGCAGTGGATTGCTGCTATTTTACAATTAACATCAAAACACAAGGTTTTTATCAGCTATATGAACTTGGAAATGCAGTGAATTGCTTCGATTTTTCAGGCACCCCAAAAATGCAAGGTTTTTATCAGCTATATGAACTTGGCAATGCAATGAATTGCTTCAATTTATCAGGCACCCCAAAAATGCAAGGTTTTTATCAGCTATATGAATTTGGAAATGCAGTGAATTGCTTTAATTTTTTAGCCCCCCCCCCAAAAAAAAATAATAATAATAATTTCAAGGTTTTTTTTATCAGGTATATGAACTTGGAAATGCAGTGAATTGCTTCAATTTATCAGGCACCCCCAAAATGCAAGGTTTTTTTTATCAGCTAATTCAACTTAGAAATGCAGTGGATTGCTTCATCTTTTTCAGCCCCCCCCCCCCCAAAAAAAAAAAAAATGCAAGGATTTTATCAGGTATATGAACTTGGCAATGTAGTGAATTGCTTCAATTTATCAGGCACCCCAAAAATGCAAGGTTTTTATCAGCTATATGAACTTTTAAATGTAGTGAATTGCTGCAATTTTTAAGGCCCCTCAAAAATGCTAGGTTTGTATCGGATATATGAACTTGGAAATGCACAGAATAGCTGCATATTTTCAGGCCCCCAAAAATGCAAAGTTTTTATCAGCTATATGAACTTGGAAATGCAGTGAATTGCTTCGATTTTTTAGACACCCAAAAAATGCAAGTTTTTTTTATCAGTTATATGAACTTTTAAATGCAGTGAATTGCTGCAATTTTTTAGTCACCCCAAAAATGCAAGGTTTTCATGAGCTATATAAAATTTGAAATGCAGTGAATTGCTGCTATTTTTCAGACCTCCCCCAAAATGCAAGGTTTTTATCAGCTATTTCAACTTAGAAATGCAGTGGATTGCTTCATTTTTTTCAGCCCCCCCCCCCAAAAAAAAATGCAAGGATATTATCAGGTATATGAACTTGGCAATGTAGTGAATTCCTTCAATTTATCAGGCACCACAAAAATGCAAGGTTTTTATCAGGTATATGAACTTGGAAATGCAGTGAATTGCTTAAATTTTTTTAAGCCCCCCCCCAAAAAAAGCCAAGTTTTTTTTATTAACTACATGAACTTGGCAATGTAGTGACTTGTTTCAATTTATCAGGCTCCCCAAAAATGCAAGGTTTTTTATCAGCTATATGAACTTAGAAATGCAGTAGATTGCTTCAATTTTTTACCCCCCCCCCCCGAAAAAATACAAGGATTTTATTAGGTATATGAACTTGGCAATGCAGTGAATTGCTGCAATTTTTAAGGCACCCCAAAAATGCAAGGATTTTATCAGCTATATGAACTTGGAAAGGCAGTGTATTGCTTATATTTTTTAGCCCCCCCCCCTAAATATAAGGTTTTCATCAGGTATATGAACTTAGAAATGCAGTAAATTGCTTTAATTTTTCAGCCCCCCCCCAAAAAAAATGCATTTTATTTTAATCAAGTATATGAACTTGGCAATGTAGTGAATTGCTTAAATTTATCATGCACCCTAAAAATGCAAGGTTTTTATCAGCTATATGAACTTGGCAATGCAGTGAATTGCTACAATTTTTCAAGCCCCCCAAAAATGTAAGGTTTGTTTCAGCTATATGAACTTGGAAATGCAGTGAATTGCTTAAATTTTTCAGGCCCCCCTCCAAAAAAAACCTGCAATTGTTTTTTAATCAAGTATATGAACTTGGCAATGTAGTGAATTGCTTAAATTTATCATGCACCCTAAAAATGCAAGGATTTTATCAGCTATATGAACTTGGAAATGCAGTGAATTGCTTCGATTTTTTAGGCACCCAAAAATGCAAGTTTTTTTTTTTATCAGCTATATGAACTTTTAAATGCAGTGAATTGCTGCAATTTTTCAGGCACCCCAAAAAATGCAAAGTTTTTATCAGGTGCAGTGTATTGCTTATATTTTTTAGGCCCCCACCCAAAAATATAAGGTTTTTATCAGGTATATGAACTTGGCAATGTAGTGAATTGCTGCAATTTTTCAGGCACCCCAAAAATGCAAGGTTTTAATCAGCTATATGAACTTGGAAATGTATTGAATAGCTGCAATTTTTAAACCCCCCCCCCAAAAAAAAATGCTAGTTTTTTTTGAGCTATATAAACTTGGAAATCCAATGAACTGCTTCAATTTATCAGGCACCACAAAAAAGCAAGGTTTTTATCAGCTATATGAACTTAGAAATGCAGTGGATTGCTTCAATTTTACAGCCCCCCCCCCCAAAAAAAAAAGAAAAAAAGCAAGGTTTTTATCAGGTATATGAACTTGGAAATGTAGTGAATTGCTTCAAATTATCAGGCACCCCAAAAATGCAAGGTTTTTTTTTATCAGTTATATGAACTTGGAAATACAGTGAATTGCTGCAATTTTTTTAGCCCCCCCCAAAAAAAATGCAAGGTTTTTATCAGCTATATGAACTTCGACATGCAGTGAATTGCTGCAATTTTTTAGCCCCCCCAAATGCAAGTTTTTTTATCAGGTATTTGAACTTGGAAATGCAGTGAATTGCTGCAATTTTTCAGGCCCCCCAAAAATGCAAGGTTTTTATCAGCTATAGAAACTTGGAAATGCAACAAATTGCTTCAATTTATCAGGCACCACAAAAATGCAAGGGTTTTATATGCTATATGAACTTAGAAATGCAGTGAATTGCTTCAATTTATCAGGCACCCCAAAAATGCAAGTTTTTTTTTATCAGTGTTATGAACTTGGAAATGCAATGATTTGCTGCAATTTTTTAGTCCCCCTCCCAAAATGCAAGGTTTTTATCAGATATATGAACTTGGAAATACATTGAATTGCCACAATTTTTCAGGCACCCGAAAATGTAGGGTTTTATCAGCTATATGAACTTGGAAATGCAGTGAATTGCTTCAATTTTTCAGGCTCCCCCCAAAACACAAGGTTTTTATCAGCTATATGAACTTGGAAATGCAGTGAATTGCTTCGATTTTTCAGGCACCCCAAAAATGCAAGGTTTTTATCAGCTATATGCATTTTTAAATGCAGTGAATTGCTGCAATTTTTCAGGCACCCCAAAAAATGCAAAGTTTTTATCAGGTATATGAACTTGGAAATGCAGTGGATTGCTGCTATTTTACAATTAACATCAAAACACAAGGTTTTTATCAGCTATATGAACTTGGAAATGCAGTGAATTGCTTCGATTTTTCAGGCACCCCAAAAATGCAAGGTTTTTATCAGCTATATGAACTTGGCAATGCAATGAATTGCTGCAATTTATCAGGCACCCCAAAAATGCAAGGTTTTTATCAGCTATATGAATTTGGAAATGCAGTGAATTGCTTTAATTTTTTAGCCCCCCCCCCCAAAAAAAAAAAAAATAATAATAATTTCAAGGTTTTTTTTATCAGGTATATGAACTTGGAAATGCAGTGAATTGCTTCAATTTATCAGGCACCCCCAAAATGCAAGGTTTTTTTTATCAGCTAATTCAACTTAGAAATGCAGTGGATTGCTTCATCTTTTTCAGCCCCCCCCCCCAAAAAAAAAAAAAAAAAATGCAAGGATTTTATCAGGTATATGAACTTGGCAATGTAGTGAATTGCTTCAATTTATCAGGCACCCCAAAAATGCAAGGTTTTTATCAGCTATATGAACTTTTAAATGTAGTGAATTGCTGCAATTTTTAAGGCCCCTCAAAAATGCTAGGTTTGTATCGGATATATGAACTTGGAAATGCACAGAATAGCTGCATATTTTCAGGCCCCCAAAAATGCAAAGTTTTTATCAGCTATATAAACTTGGAAATGCATTGAATAGCTGCAATTTTTCAGGCCCCCCAAAATGCAAAGTTTTTATCAGCTATATGAACTTGGAAATGCAGTGAATTGCTTCGATTTTTTAGACACCCAAAAAATGCAAGTTTTTTTTATCAGTTATATGAACTTTTAAATGCAGTGAATTGCTGCAATTTTTTAGTCACCCCAAAAATGCAAGGTTTTCATGAGCTATATAAAATTTGAAATGCAGTGAATTGCTGCTATTTTTCAGACCTCCCCCAAAATGCAAGGTTTTTATCAGCTATTTCAACTTAGAAATGCAGTGGATTGCTTCATTTTTTTCAGCCCCCCCCCCCCCAAAAAAAATGCAAGGATATTATCAGGTATATGAACTTGGCAATGTAGTGAATTGCTTCAATTTATCAGGCACCACAAAAATGCAAGGTTTTTATCAGGTATATGAACTTGGAAATGCAGTGAATTGCTTCAATTTTTCAGACTCCCCTAAAAACAAAAGGTTTTCATAAGCTATAGGAACTTTGAAAAATCGAAGCAATTCACTGCATTTCCGTCACCCCAAAAATGCAAGGTTTTTATCAGATATGTGAACTTGGAAATGCAGTGAATTGCTTCGATTTTTCAGGCTCCCCAAAAATGCAAGGTTTTTATCAGCTATATGAACTTGAAAATGCATCGAATAGCTGAAATTTTTCAGGCCCCCCAAAAATGCAAAGTTTTTATCAGCTATATGAACTTGGAAATGCAGTGAATTGCTTCGATTTTTTAGGCACCCAAAAATGCAAGTTTTTTTTATCAGTTATATGAACTTTTAAATGCAGTGAATTGCTGCAATTTTTCAGGCCCCCCCAAAATGCAAGGTTTTTATCAGGTATATGAACTTGGCAATGCAGTGAATTGCTGAAATTTTTAAGGCCCCCCCCAAAATGCAAGGATATTATCAGCTATATGAACTTGGAAATGCAGTGTATTGCATATATTTTTTAGCCCCCTCCCCAAATACAAGGTTTTCATCAGGTATATGAACTTGGAAATGCAGTGAATTGCTTCAATTTTTCAGCCCCCCCCCACAAAAAAATGGATTTTTTTTTAATCAAGTATATGAACTTGGCAATGTAGTGAATTGCTTAAATTTATCATGCATCCTAAAAATGCAAGGTTTTTATCAGCTGTATGAACTTGGAATTGCATTGAATTACTGCAATTTTTAAGGCCCCCAAAAATGCAAGGATTTTATCAGCTATATGAACTTGGCAATGCAGTGAATTGCTGCAATTTTTCAGACCCCCCAAAATGCAAGGTTTTTATCAGCTATATGAACTTAGAAATACAGTGAATTGCTGCAATTTTTAAGGCCCCTCAAAAATGCTATGTTTGTATCAGATATATGAACTTGGAAAAGCAGTGAATTGCTACAATATTTTAGCCCCCCCCCCAAAAAAAAGGAAGGTTTTTAGCAGGTATATGAACTTAGAAATGCAGTTAATTGGTGCAATTTTTCAGGTACCCCAAAAATGCAAGGTTTTCATGAGCTATATGAACTTGGAAATGCAGTGAATTGCTGCAATTTTTTAAGACCCCGAAAATGCACGGTTTTTAATATCTATATGAACTGGGAAATGCAGTGAATTGCTTTGATTTTTCAGGAACCCCAAATATGTAAGGTTTTTATCAGCTATATGAACTTAGAAATGCAGTAGATTGCTTCAATTTTTTAGCCCCCCCCAAAAAAAAATACAAGGATTTTATAAGATATATGAACTTGGCAATGCAATGAATTGCTGCAATTTTTAACGCACCCCAAAAATGCAAGGTTTTAATCAGCTGTATGAACTTGGAAATGCAGTGAATTGCTACAATTTTTCAGGCCCCCCCAAAAACGCAAGGTTTTTTTTTATAGCTATATGAACTTGGAAATGCAGTAAATTGCTTTGATTTGTCAGGCCCCCAAAAATGCAAGGATTTTATCAGCTATATGAACTTGGAAATGCAGTGTATTGCTTATATTTTTTAGCCCCCCCCCCAAATACAAGGTTTTCATCAGGAATATGAACTTGGAAATACAGTGAATTGCTTCAATTTTTCAGCCTCCCCCCAAAAAAAATGCATTTTTTTTAATCAAGTATATGAACTTGGCAATGTAGGGAATTGCTTCAATTTATCATGCACCCTAAAAATGCAAGGTTTTTATCAGCTGCATGAATTTGGAAATGCAGTGAATTGCTGCAATTTTACAACCCCCCCCCAAAAAAATGCAAGGTTTTTATCAGCTGCATGAACTTGGAAATGCAGTGAATTGCTGCAATTTTACAGCCCCCCCCCAAAAAAATGCAAGGTTTTTATCAGATATATGAACTTGGAAATGCAGTGAATTGCTGTAATTTTTAAGGCCGCCCAAAAAATGCTAGGATTGTATGAAATATATGAACTTGGAAAAGCAGTGAATTGCTACAATATTTTAGGCCCCCCCCCAAATGCAAGGTTTTTATCAGGTATATGAACTTGGAAATGCAGTGAATTGCTGCAATTTTTCAGGCACCCCAAAAATGCAAGGTTTTCATGAGCTATATGAACTTAAAAAAATGCAGGGAATTGCTGCAATTTTTCAGACCCCCAAAATGCAAGGTTTTTAATAGCTATATGAACTGGGAAATGCAGTGAATTGCTTTGATTTTTCAGGCACCCCAAAAATGCAAGGTTTTTTTATCAGGTATATGAACATGGCAATGCAGTAAATTGCTGCAATTTTTCAGGCCCCCAAAAAATGTAAGGTTTTTATCAGCTATATGAACTTGGCAATGCAGTGAATTGCTGCAATTTTTTAGGCATCCCAAAAATGCAAGGTTTTTATCAGCTATATGAACTTGGAAATGCAGTGAAATGCTTCGATTTTCAGGCACCCCAAAAATGCAAGGTTTTTATAAGGTTTATGAACTTGCCAATGTAGTGAATTGCTTCAATTTATCAGGCACCCCAAAAATGCAAGTTTTTTTTCAGCAATATGAACTTGGACATGCAGTGAATTGCTTTGATTATTTAGGCACCCAAAAATGCAAGATTTTTATCAGTTATTTGAACTTTTTGAAATGCAGTAAATTGCTGCAATTTTTCAGGCCCCCCAAAATGCAAGGTTTTTATCAGCTATATGAACTTGGAAATGCAGTGAATTGCTTCAATTTTTCAGGCACCCCAAAAATGCAAGGGTTTTTTTTATCAGGTATATGACTTTTTCAATGTAGTAAATTGCTTTAATTTATCAGGCACCCCAAAAATGCAGGATTTTATCAGTTATATGAACTTAGAAATGCAGTGAATTGCTGCAATTTTTCAGACCCCCCAATATTGTAAGGTTTTTATTAGCTATATGAACTTGGCAATGCAGTAAATTGCTGTAATTTTTCTGCTCCCCCCTCCTAATATGCTAGGTTTTTATCAAGTATATGACCTTGGCAATGTAGTGAATTACTGCAATTTTTCAGGCCCCCAAAAATGCAAAGTTTTTATCAGCTATATAAACTTGGAAATGCAGTGAATTGCTTTGATTTTTTAGGCACCCAAAAAATGCAAGTTTTTTAGCAGTTATATGAACTTTTAAATGCAGTGAATTGCTATAATTTTTCAGGCCCCCCAAAATGCAAGGTTTTTTATCAGGTATATGAACTTGGAAATGCAGTGAATTGCTGCAATTTTTAAGGCCCCTCAAAAATGCTAGGTTTGTATCAGATATATGAACTTGGAAATGCATTGAATAGCTGCAATTTTTAAGGCCCCCCAAAATGCAAAGTTTTTATCAGCTATATAAACTTGGAAATGCATTGAATAGCTGCAATTTTTCAGGCCCCCCAAAATGCAAAGTTTTTTATCAGCTACATGAACTTTGAAATGCAGTGAAATGCTGCTATTTTTCAGACCTTCCCCAAAATGCAAGGTTTTTATCAGCTATTTCAACTTAGAAATGCAGTGGATTGCTTCATTTTTTTCAGCTCCCCCCCCCCCCCAAAAAAAATGCAAGGATATTATCAGGTATATGAACTTGGCAATGTAGTGAATTGCTTCAATTTATCAGGCACCACAAAAATGCAAGGTTTTTATCAGGTATATGAACTTGGAAATGCAGTGGATTGCTGCTATTTTACAGTTAACATCAAAATGCAAGGTTTTTATCAGCTATATGAACTTGAAAATGCATCAAATAGCTGAAATTTTTCAGGCCCCCCAAAAATGCAAAGTTTTTATCAGCTATATGAACTTGGAAATGCAGTGAATTGCTTCGATTTTTTAGGCACCCAAAAATGCAAGGTTTTTTTATCAGTTATATGAACTTTTAAATGCAGTGAATTGCTGCAATTTTTCAGGCCCCCCACAAAATGCAAGGTTTTTATCAGGTATATGAACTTGGCAATGCTGTGAATTGCTGCAATTTTTAAGGCCCCTCAAAAATGCTATTTTTGTATCAGATATATGAATTTGGAAAAGCAGTGAATTGCTAAAATATTTTAGCCCCCCCCCCCCCAAATAGAAGGTTTTTAGCAGGTATATGAACTTAGAAATGCAGTGAATTGCTGCAATTTTTTAGACACCCCAAAAATGCAAGGTTTTCATGAGCTATATGAACTTAGAAATGCAGTGAATTGCTGCAATTTTTCAGGCACCACAAAAATGCAAGGTTTCATGAGCTATATGAACTGGGAAATGCAGTGAATTACTTTGATTTTTCAGGAACCCCAAAAATGTAAGGTTTTTATCATCTATATGAACTTGGCAATGCAGTGAATTGCTGCAATTTTTCTGCCCCCCCTCCAATATGATAGGTTTTTATCAGGTATATGAACTTGGAAATGCAGTGAATTGCTTAAATTTTTTTTTAAGGCCCACCCAAAAAAAAGCCAAGTTTTTTTTATTAACTACATGAACTTGGCAATGTAGTGACTTGTTTCAATTTATCAGGCTCCCCAAAAATGCAAGGTTTTTATCAGTTATATGAACTTAGAAATGCAGTAGATTGCTTCAATTTTTTACCCCCCCCCCCCCGAAAAAAATACAAGGATTTTATTAGGTATATGAACTTGGCAATGCAGTGAATTGTTGCAATTTTTAAGGCACCCCAAAAATGCAAGGATTTTATCTGCTATATGAACTTGGAAATGCAGTGTATTGCTTATATTGTTTAGCCCCCCCCCCAAATACAAGGTTTTCATCAGGTATATGAATTTGGAAATGCAGTAAATTGCTTTAATTTTTCAGCCCCCCCCCAAAAAAATGCATTTTATTTTAATCAAGTATATGAACTTGGCAATGTAGTGAATTGCTTAAATTTATCATGCACCCTAAAAATGCAAGGTTTTTATCAGCTATATGAACTTGGCAATGCAGTGAATTGCTGCAATTTTTCTGCCCCCTCCTCCAATATGCTAGGTTTTTATCAGCTGTATGAACTTGGAAATGCTGTGAATTGCTTAAATTTTTCAGGCCCCCCTCCAAAAAAACCCTGCAATTGTTTTTTAATCAAGTATATGAACTTGGCAATGTAGTGAATTGCTTAAATTTATCATGCACCCTAAAAATGCAAGGATTTTATCAGCTATATGAACTTGGAAATGCAGTGAATTGCTTCGATTTTTTAGGCACCCAAAAATGCAAGTTTTTGTTTTTTTTTTATCAGCTATATGAACTTTTAAATGCAGTGAATTGCTGCAATTTTTCAGGCACCCCAAAAAATGCAAAGTTTTTATCAGGTGCAGTGTATTGCTTATATTTTTTAGGCCCCCACCCAAAAATATAAGGTTTTTATCAGGTATATGAACTTGGCAATGCAGTGAATTGCTGCAATTTTTCAGGCACCCCAAAAATGTAAGTTTTTTTTAATAGCTATATGAAGTTGGAAATGCAGTGAATTGCTTCGATTTATCAGGCACCCCAAAAATGCAAGGTTTTAATCAGCTATATGAACTTGGAAATGCATTGAATAGCTGCAATTTTTAAACCCTCCCCCCCCAAAAAAAATGCTAGGTCTTTTTGAGCTATATGAACTTGGAAATCCAATGAACCGCTTCAATTTATCAGGCACCACAAAAAAGCAAGGTTTTTATCAGCTATATGAACTTAGAAATGCAGTGGATTGCTTCAATTTTACAGCCCCCCCCCCAATAAAAAAAAAAAGAAAGGTTTTTATCAGGTATATGAACTTGGAAATGTAGTGAATTGCTTCAAATTATCAGGCACCCCAAAAATGCAAGGTTTTTTTTATCAGTTATATGAACTTGGAAATACAGTGAATTGCTGCAATTTTTTTAGCCCGTCTAAAATGCTATTTTTGTATCAGATATATGAATTTGGAAAAGCAGTGAATTGCTACAATATTTTAGGCCCCCCCCCCCAAAATAGAAGGTTTTTAGCAGGTATATTAACTTAGAAATGCAGTGAATTGCTGCAATTTTTCAGGCACCACAAAAATGCAAGGTTTCATGAGCTATATGAACTGGGAAATGCAGTGAATTACTTTGATTTTTCAGGAACCCCAAAAATGTAAGGTTTTTATCAGCTATATGAACTTGGCAATGCAGTGAATTGCTGCAATTTTTCTGCCCCCCCTCCAATATGATAGGTTTTTATCAGGTATATGAACTTGGAAATGCAGTGAATTGCTTACATTTTTTTAAGGCCCCCCCCAAAAAAAGCCAAGTTTTTTTTATTAACTACATGAACTTGGCAATGTAGTGACTTGTTTCAATTTATCAGGCTCCCCAAAAATGCAAGGTTTTTATCACCTATATGAACTTAGAAATGCAGTAGATTGCTTAATTTTTTACCCCCCCCCCCCAAAAAAAAATAAATACAAGGATTTTATTAGGTATATGAACTTGGCAATGCAGTGAATTGCTGCAATTTTTAAGGCACCCCAAAATGCAAGGATTTTATCAGCTATATAAACTTGGAAATGCAGTGTATTGCTTATATTTTTTTAGCCCCCCCCCCCCAATACAAGGTTTTCATCAGGTATATGAACTTGGAAATGCAGTAAATTGCTTTAATTTTTCAGCCCCCCCCCAAAAAAAATGCATTTTATTTTAATCAAGTATATGAACTTGGCAATGTAGTGAATTGCTTAAATTTATCATGCACCCCAAAAATGCAAGGTTTTTATCATCTATATGAACTTGGCAATGCAGTGAATTGCTTAAATTTTTCAGCCCCCCCCCCAAAAAAAATGCATTTTATTTAATCAAGTATATGAACTTGGCAATGTAGTGAATTGCTTAAATTTATCATGCATCCTAAAAATGCAAGGTTTTTATCAGCGATATGAACTTGGAAATGCAGTGAATTGCTACAATTTTTAAGGCCCCCAAAAATGCAAGTTTTTTTTTTATAGCTATATGAACTTGGAAATGCAGTGAATTGCTTTGAGTTTTCAGTCCCCCAAAAATGCAAGGATTTTATCAGCTATATGAACTTGGAAATGCAGTGTATTGCATATATTTTTTAGCCCCCTCCCCATATACAAGGTTTTCATCAGGTATATGAACTTTTAAATGCAGTGAATTGCTTCAATTTTTCATCCCCCCCTCAAAAAAATGCATTTTTTTTAAATCAAGTATATGAACTTGGCAATGTAGTGAATTGCTTAAATTTATCATGCATCCTAAAAATGCAAGGTTTTTATCAGCTGTATGAACTTGGAATTGCATTGAATTACTGCAATTTTTAAGGCCCCCAAAAATGCAAGGATTTTATCAGCTATATGAACTTGGCAATGCAGTGAATTGCTGCAATTTTTCAGACCCCCAAATATAAGGTTTTTATCAGGTATGTGAACTTGGCAATGCAGTAAATTGCTTAGATTTTTTAGCCACCCAAAAATGCAAGTTTTTTAAATCAGTTATATGAACTTTTAAATGCAGTGAATTGCTGCAATTTTTCAGACCCCCCAAAATGCAAGGTTTTTTATCAGGTATATGAACTTAGAAATACAGTGAATTGCTGCAATTTTTAAGGCCCCTCAAAAATGCTAGGTTTGTATCAGATATATGAACTTGGAAAAGCAGTGAATTGCTACAATATTTTAGCCCCCCCCCCCAAAAAAATGGAAGGTTTTTAGCAGGTATATGAACTTAGAAATGCAGTTAATTGGTGCAATTTTTCAGGTACCCCAAAAATGCAAGGTTTTCATGAGCTATACGAACTTGGAAATACAGTGAATTGCTGCAATTTTTTAAGACCCCGAAAATGCACGGTTTTTAATATCTATATGAACTGGGAAATGCAGTGAATTGCTTTGATTTGTCAGGCCCCCAAAAATGCAAGGATTTTATCAGCTATATGAACTTGGAAATGCAGTGTATTGCTTATATTTTTTAGGCCCCTTCCCCCCCAATACAAGGTTTTCATCAGGAATATGAACTTGGAAATACAGTGAATTGCTTCAATTTTTCAGCCTCCCCCCCAAAAAATGCATTTTTTTAAATCAAGTATATGAACTTGGCAATGTAGGGAATTGCTTCAATTTATCATGCACCCTAAAAATGCAAGGTTTTTATCAGCTGCATGAACTTGGAAATGCAGTGAATTGCTGCAATTTTACAGCCCCCCCCCAAAAAAAAATGCAAGGTTTTTATCAGATATATGAACTTGGAAATGCAGTGAATTGCTGTAATTTTTAAGGCCGCCCAAAAAATGCTAGGATTGTATGAAATATATGAACTTGGAAAAGCAGTGAATTGCTACAATATTTTAGCCCCCCCCCAAATGCAAGGTTTTTATCAGGTATATGAACTTGGAAATGCAGTGAATTGCTGCAATTTTTCAGGCACCCCAAAAATGCAAGGTTTTTTTTTATCAGGTATATGAACATGGCAATGCAGTAAATTGCTGCAATTTTTCAGGCCCCCCAAAAATGTAAGGTTTTTATCAGCTATATGAACTTGGCAATGCAGTGAATTGCTGCAATTTTTTAGGCATCCCAAAAATGCAAGGTTTTTATCAGCTATATGAACTTGGAAATGCAGTGAAATGCTTCGATTTTCAGGCACCCCAAAAATGCAAGGTTTTTATCAGCTATATGAACTTGGAAATGCAGTAAAATGCTTCGATTTTCAGGCACCCCAAAAATGCAAGGTTTTTATAAGGTTTATGAATTTGCCAATGTAGTGAATTGCTTCAATTTATCAGGCACCCCAAAATTGCAAGGTTTTCATCAGCTATATGAACTTGAAAATGGATTGAATAGCTGCAATTTTTCAGACCCCCCAAAAATGCAAGTTTTTTTTCAGCAATATGAACTTGGACATGCAGTGAATTGCTTTGATTGTTTAGGCACCCAAAAATGCAAGATTTTTATCAGTTATTTGAACTTTTTGAAATGCAGTGAATTGCTGCAATTTTTCAGACCCCCCAATATTGTAAGGTTTTTATTAGCTATATGAACTTGGCAATGCAGTAAATTGCTGTAATTTTTCTGCTCCCCCCTCTTAATATGCTAGGTTTTTTATCAAGTATATGACCTTGGCAATGTAGTGAATTACTGCAATTTTTCAGGCCCCCCAAAATGCAAGGTTTTTTTATCAGGTATATGAACTTGGAAATGCAGTGAATTGCTGCAATTTTTAAGGCCCCTCAAAAATGCTAGGTTTGTATCAGATATATGAACTTGGAAATGCATTGAATAGCTGCAATTTTTAAGGCCCCCC
This sequence comes from Leptodactylus fuscus, assembly GCF_031893055.1. Lineage (NCBI taxonomy): Eukaryota > Metazoa > Chordata > Amphibia > Anura > Leptodactylidae > Leptodactylus > Leptodactylus fuscus. The sequence continues at coordinate 69,831,808 of NC_134274.1, read as the reverse complement.
AAAATGCAAAGTTTTTATCAGCTATATGAACTTTGAAATGCAGTGAATTGCTGCTATTTTTCAGACCTTCCCCAAAATGCAAGGTTTTTATCAGCTATTTCAACTTAGAATTGCAGTGGATTGCTTCATTTTTTTCAGCTCCCCCCCCAAAACAAAATGCAAGGATATTATCAGGTATATGAACTTGGCAATGTAGTGAATTGCTTCAATTTATCAGGCACCACAAAAATGCAAGGTTTTTATCAGGTATATGAACTTGGAAATGCAGTGGATTGCTGCTATTTTACAATTAACATCAAAATGCAAGGTTTTTATCAGCTATATGAACTTGAAAATGCATCGAATAGCTGAAATTTTTCAGGCCCCCCAAAAATGCAAAGTTTTTATCAGCTATATGAACTTGGAAATGCAGTGAATTGCTTCGATTTTTTAGGCACCCAAAAATGCAAGGTTTTTTTTATCAGTTATATGAACTTTTAAATGCAGTGAATTGCTGCAATTTTTCAGGCCCCCCACAAAATGCAAGGTTTTTATCAGGTATATGAACTTGGCAATGCAGTGAATTGCTGCAATTTTTAAGGCCCCTCAAAAATGCTATTTTTGTATCAGATATATGAATTTGGAAAAGCAGTGAATTGCTACAATATTTTAGCCCCCCCCCAAATAGAAGGTTTTTAGCAGGTATATGAACTTAGAAATGCAGTGAATTGCTGCAATTTTTTAGACACCCCAAAAATGCAAGGTTTTCATGAGCTATATGAACTTAGAAATGCAGTGAATTGCTGCAATTTTTCAGGCACCACAAAAATGCAAGGTTTCATGAGCTATATGAACTGGGAAATGCAGTGAATTACTTTGATTTTTCAGGAACCCCAAAAATGTAAGGTTTTTATCATCTATATGAACTTGGCAATGCAGTGAATTGCTGCAATTTTTCTGCCCCCCCCCTCCAATATGATAGGTTTTTATCAGGTATATGAACTTGGAAATGCAGTGAATTGCTTAAATTTTTTTTAAGGCCCACCCAAAAAAAAGCCAAGTTTTTTTTTTATTAACTACATGAACTTGGCAATGTAGTGACTTGTTTCAATTTATCAGGCTCCCCAAAAATGCAAGGTTTTTATCAGTTATATGAACTTAGAAATGCAGTAGATTGCTTCAATTTTTTACCCCCCCCCCCCGAAAAAAATTCAAGGATTTTATTAGGTATATGAACTTGGCAATGCAGTGAATTGCTGCAATTTTTAAGGCACCCCAAAAATGCAAGGATTTTATCAGCTATATGAACTTGGAAATGCAGTGTATTGCTTATATTGTTTAGCCCCCCCCCCCCCCAAATACAAGGCTTTCATCAGGTATATGAATTTGGAAATGCAGTAAATTGCTTTAATTTTTCAGCCCCCCCCCAAAAAAAAATGCATTTTATTTTAATCAAGTATATGAACTTGGCAATGTAGTGAATTGCTTAAATTTATCATGCACCCTAAAAATGCAAGGTTTTTATCAGCTATATGAACTTGGCAATGCAGTGAATTGCTGCAATTTTCTGCCCCCCTCCTCCAATATGCTAGGTTTTTATCAGCTGTATGAACTTGGAAATGCAGTGAATTGCTTAAATTTTTCAGGCCCCCCTCCAAAAAAAAAACTGCAATTGTTTTTTAATCAAGTATATGAACTTGGCAATGTAGTGAATTGCTTAAATTTGTCACGCACCCTAAAAATGCAAGGATTTTATCAGCTATATGAACTTGGAAATGCAGTGAATTGCTTCGATTTTTTAGGCACCCAAAAATGCAAGTTTTTTTTTTTTATCAGCTATATGAACTTTTAAATGCAGTGAATTGCTGCAATTTTTCAGGCACCCCAAAAAATGCAAAGTTTTTATCAGGTGCAGTGTATTGCTTATATTTTTTAGGCCCCCACCCAAAAATATAAGGTTTTTATCAGGTATATGAACTTGGCAATGCAGTGAATTGCTGCAATTTTTAAGGCACCCCAAAAATGCAAGGTTTTAATCAGCTGTATGAACTTGGAAATGCAGTGAATTGCTACAATTTTTCAGGCCCCCCCAAAAAAAGCAAGTTTTTTTTTTTTATAGCTATATGAACTTGGAAATGCAGTGAATTGCTTTGATTTGTCAGGCCCCCAAAAATGCAAGGATTTTATCAGCTATATGAACTTGGAAATGCAGTGTATTGCTTATATTTTTTAGGCCCCCCCCCAATACAAGGTTTTCATCAGGAATATGAACTTGGAAATACAGTGAATTGCTTCAATTTTTCAGCCTCCCCCCCCCAAAAAATGCATTTTTTTTAATCAAGTATATGAACTTGGCAATGTAGGGAATTGCTTCAATTTATCATGCACCCTAAAAATGCAAGGTTTTTATCAGCTGCATGAACTTGGAAATGCAGTGAATTGCTGCAATTTTACAGCCCCCCCCCCAAAAAAAAAATGCAAGGTTTTTATCAGATATATGAACTTGGAAATGCAGTGAATTGCTGTAATTTTTAAGGCCGCCCAAAAAATGCTAGGATTGTATGAAATATATGAACTTGGAAAAGCAGTGAATTGCTACAATATTTTAGCCCCCCCCCCAAATGCAAGGTTTTTATCAGGTATATGAACTTGGAAATGCAGTGAATTGCTGCAATTTTTCAGGCACCCCAAAAATGCAAGGTTTTTTTATCAGGTATATGAACATGGCAATGCAGTAAATTGCTGCAATTTTTCAGGCCCCCCAAAAATGTAAGGTTTTTATCAGCTATATGAACTTGGCAATGCAGTGAATTGCTGCAATTTTTTAGGCATCCCAAAAATGCAAGGTTTTTATCAGCTATATGAACTTGGAAATGCAGTGAAATGCTTCGATTTTCAGGCACCCCAAAAATGCAAGGTTTTTATCAGCTATATGAACTTGGAAATGCAGTAAAATGCTTCGATTTTCAGGCACCCCAAAAATGCAAAGTTTTTATAAGGTTTATGAATTTGCCAATGTAGTGAATTGCTTCAATTTATCAGGCACCCCAAAATTGCAAGGTTTTCATCAGCTATATGAACTTGAAAATGGATTGAATAGCTGCAATTTTTCAGACCCCCCCAAAAATGCAAGTTTTTTTTCAGCAATATGAACTTGGACATGCAGTGAATTGCTTTGATTGTTTAGGCACCCAAAAATGCAAGATTTTTATCAGTTATTTGAACTTTTTGAAATGCAGTAAATTGCTGCAATTTTTCAGGCCCCCCAAAATGCAAGGTTTTTATCAGCTATATGAACTTGGAAATGCAGTGAATTGCTTCAATTTTTCAGGCACCCCAAAAATGCAAGGTTTTTTTATCAGGTTTATGAATTTTTCAATGTAGTAAATTGCTTTAATTTATCAGGCACCCCAAAAATGCAGGATTTTATCAGTTATATGAACTTAGAAATGCAGTGAATTGCTGCAATTTTTCAGACCCCCCAATATTGTAAGGTTTTTTATTAGCTATATGAACTTGGCAATGCAGTAAATTGCTGTAATTTTTCTGCTCCCCCCCTCTTAATATGCTAGGTTTTTTATCAAGTATATGACCTTGGCAATGTAGTGAATTACTGCAATTTTTCAGGCCCCCCAAAATGCAAGGTTTTTTTTATCAGGTATATGAACTTGGAAATGCAGTGAATTGCTGCAATTTTTAAGGCCCCTCAAAAATGCTAGGTTTGTATCAGATATATGAACTTGGAAATGCATTGAATAGCTGCAATTTTTAAGGCCCCCCAAAATGCAAAGTTTTTATCAGCTATATGAACTTTGAAATGCAGTGAATTGCTGCTATTTTTCAGACCTTCCCCAAAATGCAAGGTTTTTATCAGCTATTTCAACTTAGAAATGCAGTGGATTGCTTCATTTTTTTCAGCCCACCCCCCCCCCAAAAAAATGCAAGGATATTATCAGGTATATGAACTTGGCAATGTAGTGAATTGCTTCAATTTATCTGGCACCACAAAAATGCAAGGTTTTTATCAGGTATATGAACTTGGAAATGCAGTGGATTGCTGCTATTTTACAATTAACATCAAAATGCAAGCTTTTTATCAGCTATATGAACTTGAAAATGCATCGAATAGCTGAAATTTTTCAGGCCCCCCAAAAATGCAAAGTTTTTATCAGCTATATGAACTTGGAAATGCAGTGAATTGCTTCGATTTTTTAGGCACCCAAAAATGCAAGGGTTTTTTTTTATCAGTTATATGAACTTTTAAATGCAGTGAATTGCTGCAATTTTTCAGGCCCCCCAAAATGCAAGGTTTTTATCAGGTATATGAACTTGGCAATGCAGTGAATTGCTGCAATTTTTCAGGCCCCCCAAAATGCAAGGTTTTTATCAGCTATATAAACTTGGAAATGCAGTGAATTGCTTCAATTTTTCAGGCACCCCCAAAAATGCAAGGTTTTTTTTATCAGGTATATGAATTTTTCAATGTAGTAAATTGCTTTAATTTATCAGGCACCCCAAAAATGCAGGATTTTATCAGTTATATGAACTTAGAAATGCAGTGAATTGCTGCAATTTTTCAGACCCCCTAATATTGTAAGGTTTTTATTAGCTATATGAACTTGGCAATGCAGTAAATTGCTGTAATTTTTCTGCTGCCCCCTCCTAATATGCTAGGTTTTTATCAAGTATATGACCTTGGCAATGTAGTGAATTACTGCAATTTTTCAGGTCCCCCAAAATGCAAGGTTTTTTATCAGGTATATGAACTTGGAAATGCAGTGAATTGCTGCAATTTTTAAGGCCCCTCAAAAATGCTAGGTTTGTATCAGATATATGAACTTGGAAATGCATTGAATAGCTGCAATTTTTAAGGCCCCCCAAAATGCAAAGTTTTTATCAGCTATATAAACTTGGAAATGCATTGAATAGCTGCAATTTTTCAGGCCCCCCAAAATGCAAAGTTTTTATCAGCTACATGAACTTTGAAATGCAGTGAATTGCTGCTATTTTTCAGACCTTCCCCAAAAATGCAAGGTTTTTATCAGCTATTTCAACTTAGAAATGCAGTGGATTGCTTCATTTTTTTCAGCCCCCCCCCCCCCAAAAAAAAATGCAAGGATATTATCAGGTATATGAACTTGGCAATGTAGTGAATTGCTTCAATTTATCAGGCACCACAAAAATGCAAGGTTTTTATCAGGTATATGAATTTGGAAATGCAGTGGATTGCTGCTATTTTTCAGGCCCCCCAAAAATGCAAGGTTTTTATCAGCTATATGAACTTGGAAATGCAGTGAATTGCTTTGATTTTTCAGGCCCCCAAAAATGCAAGGACTTTATCAGCTATATGAACTTGGAAATGCAGTGTATTGCATATATTTTTTAGCCCCCTCCCCAAATACAAGGTTTTCATCAGGTATATGAACTTGGAAATGCAGTGATTTGCTTCAATTTTTCAGCCCCCCCCCCAAAAAAAAAATGCATTTTTTTAAATCAAGTATATGAACTTGGCAATGTAGTGAATTGCTTAAATTTATCATGCATCCTAAAAATGCAAGGTTTTTATCAGCTGTATGAACTTGGAATTGCATTGAATTACTGCAATTTTTAAGGCCCCCAAAAATGCAAGGATTTTATCAGGTATATGAACTTGGCAATGCAGTGAATTGCTGCAATTTTTAAGGCCCCTCAAAAATGCTATTTTTGTATCAGATATATGAATTTGGAAAAGCATTGAATTGCTACAATATTTTAGCCCCCCCCCCCCCAAATAGAAGGTTTTTAGCAGGTATATGAACTTAGAAATGCAGTGAATTGCTGCAATTTTTTAGACACCCCAAAAATGCAAGGTTTTCATGAGCTATATGAACTTAGAAATGCAGTGAATTGCTGCAATTTTTCAGGCACCACAAAAATGCAAGGTTTCATGAGCTATATGAACTGGGAAATGCAGTGAATTACTTTGATTTTTCAGGAACCCCAAAAATGTAAGGTTTTTATCATCTATATGAACTTGGCAATGCAGTGAATTGCTGCAATTTTTCTGCCCCCCCTCCAATATGATAGGTTTTTATCAGGTATATGAACTTGGAAATGCAGTGAATTGCTTAAATTTTTTTTAAGGCCCACCCAAAAAAAAGCCAAGTTTTTTTTTTATTAACTACATGAACTTGGCAATGTAGTGACTTGTTTCAATTTATCAGGCTCCCCAAAAATGCAAGGTTTTTATCAGTTATATGAACTTAGAAATGCAGTAGATTGCTTCAATTTTTTACCCCCCCCCCCCCCGAAAAAAATACAAGGATTTTATTAGGTATATGAACTTGGCAATGCAGTGAATTGCTGCAATTTTTAAGGCACCCCAAAAATGCAAGGATTTTATCAGCTATATGAACTTGGAAATGCAGTGTATTGCTTATATTGTTTAGCCCCCCCCCCCCAAATACAAGGCTTTCATCAGGTATATGAATTTGGAAATGCAGTAAATTGCTTTAATTTTTCAGCCCCCCCCAAAAAAAAATGCATTTTATTTTAATCAAGTATATGAACTTGGCAATGTAGTGAATTGCTTAAATTTATCATGCACCCTAAAAATGCAAGGTTTTTATCAGCTATATGAACTTGGCAATGCAGTGAATTGCTGCAATTTTTTCTGCCCCCCTCCTCCAATATGCTAGGTTTTTATCAGCTGTATGAACTTGGAAATGCAGTGAATTGCTTAAATTTTTCAGGCCCCCCCTCCAAAAAAAAACTGCAATTGTTTTTTAATCAAGTATATGAACTTGGCAATGTAGTGAATTGCTTAAATTTGTCATGCACCCTAAAAATGCAAGGATTTTATCAGCTATATGAACTTGGAAATGCAGTGAATTGCTTCGATTTTTTAGGCACTCAAAAATGCAAGTTTTTTTTTTTTTATCAGCTATATGAACTTTTAAATGCAGTGAATTGCTGCAATTTTTCAGGCACCCCAAAAAATGCAAAGTTTTTATCAGGTGCAGTGTATTGCTTATATTTTTTAGGCCCCCACCCAAAAATATAAGGTTTTTATCAGGTATATGAACTTGGCAATGCAGTGAATTGCTGCAATTTTTCAGGCACCCCAAAAATGTAAGTTTTTTTAATAGCTATATGAAGTTGGAAATGCAGTGAATTGCTTCGATTTATCAGGCACCCCAAAAATGCAAGGTTTTAATCAGCTATATGAACTTGGAAATGCATTGAATAGCTGCAATTTTTAAACCCTCCCCCCCAAAAAAAATGCTAGGTCTTTTTGAGCTATATGAACTTGGAAATCCAATGAACCGCTTCTCTTCAATTTATCAGGCACCACAAAAAAGCAAGGTTTTTATCAGCTATATGAACTTAGAAATGCAGTGGATTGCTTCAATTTTACAGCCCCCCCCAATAAAAAAAAAAAAGAAAGGTTTTTATCAGGTATATGAACTTGGAAATGTAGTGAATTGCTTCAAATTATCAGGCACCCCAAAAATGCAAGGTTTTTTTTATCAGTTATATGAACTTGGAAATACAGTGAATTGCTGCAATTTTTTTAGCCCGTCTAAAATGCTATTTTTGTATCAGATATATGAATTTGGAAAAGCAGTGAATTGCTACAATATTTTAGGCCCCCCCAAAAAATAGAAGGTTTTTAGCAGGTATATTAACTTAGAAATGCAGTGAATTGCTGCAATTTTTCAGGCACCACAAAAATGCAAGGTTTCATGAGCTATATGAACTGGGAAATGCAGTGAATTACTTTGATTTTTCAGGAACCCCAAAAATGTAAGGTTTTTATCAGCTATATGAACTTGGCAATGCAGTGAATTGCTGCAATTTTTCTGCCCCCCCTCCAATATGATAGGTTTTTATCAGGTATATGAACTTGGAAATGCAGTGAATTGCTTAAATTTTTTTAAGGCCCCCCCAAAAAAAAGCCAAGTTTTTTTTATTAACTACATGAACTTGGCAATGTAGTGACTTGTTTCAATTTTTAAGGCACCCCAAAATGTAAGGATTTTATCAGCTATATAAACTTGGAAATGCAGTGTATTGCTTATATTTTTTAGCCCCCCCCCCCCCAAATACAAGGTTTTCATCAGGTATATGAACTTGGAAATACAGTAAATTGCTTTAATTTTTCAGCCCCCCCCCAAAAAAATGCATTTTATTTTAATCAAGTATATGAACTTGGCAATGTAGTGAATTGCTTAAATTTATCATGCACCCTAAAAATGCAAGGTTTTTATCAGCTATATGAACTTGGCAATGCAGTGAATTGCTTAAATTTTTCAGCCCCCCCCCCCCAAAAAAAAATGCATTTTATTTAATCAAGTATATGAACTTGGCAATGTAGTGAATTGCTTAAATTTATCATGCATCCTAAAAATGCAAGGTTTTTATCAGCGATATGAACTTGGAAATGCAGTGAATTGCTACAATTTTTAAGGCCCCCAAAAATGCAAGTTTTTTTTTTATAGCTATATGAACTTGGAAATGCAGTGAATTGCTTTGAGTTTTCAGTCCCCCAAAAATGCAAGGATTTTATCAGCTATATGAACTTGGAAATGCAGTGTATTGCATATATTTTTTAGCCCCCTCCCCATATACAAGGTTTTCATCAGGTATATGAACTTGGAAATGCAGTGAATTGCTTCAATTTTTCAGCCCCCCCCTAAAAAAAAATGCATTTTTTTAAATCAAGTATATGAACTTGGCAATGTAGTGAATTGCTTAAATTTATCATGCATCCTAAAAATGCAAGGTTTTTATCAGCTGTATGAACTTGGAATTGCATTGAATTACTGCAATTTTTAAGGCCCCCCAAAATGCAAGGATTTTATCAGCTATATGAACTTGGCAATGCAGTGAATTGCTGCAATTTTTCAGACCCCCAAATATAAGGTTTTTATCAGGTATGTGAACTTGGCAATGCAGTAAATTGCTTAGATTTTTTAGCCACCCAAAAATGCAAGTTTTTAAATCAGTTATATGAACTTTTAAATGCAGTGAATTGCTGCAATTTTTCAGGCCCCCCCAAAATGCAAGGTTTTTTATCAGGTATATGAACTTAGAAATACAGTGAATTGCTGCAATTTTTAAGGCCCCTCAAAAATGCTAGGTTTGTATCAGATATATGAACTTGGAAAAGCAGTGAATTGCTACAATATTTTAGCCCCCCCCCAAAAAAATTGGAAGGTTTTTAGCAGGTATATGAACTTAGAAATGCAGTTAATTGGTGCAATTTTTCAGGTACCCCAAAAATGCAAGGTTTTCATGAGCTATACGAACTTGGAAATGCAGTGAATTGCTGCAATTTTTAAGACCCCCGAAAATGCACGGTTTTTAATATCTATATGAACTGGGAAATGCAGTGAATTGCTTTGATTTTTCAGGAACCCCAAAAATGTAAGGTTTTTATCAGCTATATGAACTTAGAAATGCAGTAGATTGCTTCAATTTTTTAGCCCCCCCCCCAAAAAAAAAAAATACAAGGATTTTATAAGGTATATGAACTTGGCAATGCAATGAATTGCTGCAATTTTTAAGGCACCCCCAAAAATGCAAGGTTTTAATCAGCTGTATGAACTTGGAAATGCAGTGAATTGCTACAATTTTTCAGGCCCCCCCAAAAAAGCAAGTTTTTTTTTTTTATAGCTATATGAACTTGGAAATGCAGTGAATTGCTTTGATTTGTCAGGCCCCCAAAAATGCAAGGATTTTATCAGCTATATGAACTTGGAAATGCAGTGTATTGCTTATATTTTTTAGGCCCCCCCCCCAATACAAGGTTTTCATCAGGAATATGAACTTGGAAATACAGTGAATTGCTTCAATTTTTCAGCCTCCCCCCCAAAAAAATGCATTTTTTTTAATCAAGTATATGAACTTGGCAATGTAGGGAATTGCTTCAATTTATCATGCACCCTAAAAATGCAAGGTTTTTATCAGCTGCATGAACTTGGAAATGCAGTGAATTGCTGCAATTATACAGCCCCCCCCAAAAAAAAAATGCAAGGTTTTTATCAGATATATGAACTTGGAAATGCAGTGAATTGCTGTAATTTTTAAGGCCGCCCAAAAAATGCCAGGATTGTATGAAATATATGAACTTGGAAAAGCAGTGAATTGCTACAATATTTTAGCCCCCCCCCCAAATGCAAGGTTTTTATCAGGTATATGAACTTGGAAATGCAGTGAATTGCTGCAATTTTTCAGGCACCCCAAAAATGCAAGGTTTTTTTTATCAGGTATATGAACATGGCAATGCAGTAAATTGCTGCAATTTTTCAGGCCCCCAAAAAATGTAAGGTTTTTATCAGCTATATGAACTTGGCAATGCAGTGAATTGCTGCAATTTTTTAGGCATCCCAAAAATGCAAGTTTTTTATCAGCTATATGAACTTGGAAATGCAGTGAAATGCTTCGATTTTCAGGCACCCCAAAAATGCAAGGTTTTTATCAGCTATATGAACTTGGAAATGCAGTAAAATGCTTCGATTTTCAGGCACCCCAAAAATGCAAGGTTTTTATAAGGTTTATGAATTTGCCAATGTAGTGAATTGCTTCAATTTATCAGGCACCCCAAAATTGCAAGGTTTTCATCAGCTATATGAACTTGAAAATGGATTGAATAGCTGCAGTTTTTCAGACCCCCAAAAAATGCAAGTTTTTTTTCAGCAATATGAACTTGGACATGCAGTGAATTGCTTTGATTGTTTAGGCACCCAAAAATGCAAGATTTTTATCAGTTATTTGAACTTTTTGAAATGCAGTAAATTGCTGCAATTTTTCAGGCCCCCCAAAATGCAAGGTTTTTATCAGCTATATGAACTTGGAAATGCAGTGAATTGCTTCAATTTTTCAGGCACCCCAAAAATGCAAGGTTTTTTTTTATCAGGTTTATGAATTTTTCAATGTAGTAAATTGCTTTAATTTATCAGGCACCCCAAAAATGCAGGATTTTATCAGTTATATGAACTTAGAAATGCAGTGAATTGCTGCAATTTTTCAGACCCCCCAATATTGTAAGGTTTTTATTAGCTATATGAACTTGGCAATGCAGTAAATTGCTGTAATTTTTCTGCTCCCCCCTCTTAATATGCTAGGTTTTTTATCAAGTATATGACCTTGGCAATGTAGTGAATTACTGCAATTTTTCAGGCCCCCAAAATGCAAGGTTTTTTATCAGGTATATGAACTTGGAAATGCAGTGAATTGCTGCAATTTTTAAGGCCCCTCAAAAATGCTAGGTTTGTATCAGATATATGAACTTGGAAATGCATTGAATAGCTGCAATTTTTAAGGCCTCCCAAAATGCAAAGTTTTTATCAGCTATATAAACTTGGAAATGCATTGAATAGCTGCAATTTTTCAGGCCCCCCAAAATGCAAAGTTTTTATCAGCTACATGAACTTTGAAATGCAGTGAATTGCTGCTATTTTTCAGACCTTCCCCAAAATGCAAGGTTTTTATCAGCTATTTCAACTTAGAAATGCAGTGGATTGCTTCATTTTTTTCAGCCCCCCCCCCCAAAAAAAATGCAAGGATATTATCAGGTATATGAACTTGGCAATGTAGTGAATTGCTTCAATTTATCTGGCACCACAAAAATGCAAGGTTTTTATCAGGTATATGAACTTGGAAATGCAGTGGATTGCTGCTATTTTACAATTAACATCAAAATGCAAGCTTTTTATCAGCTATATGAACTTGAAAATGCATCGAATAGCTGAAATTTTTCAGGCCCCCCAAAAATGCAAAGTTTTTATCAGCTATATGAACTTGGAAATGCAGTGAATTGCTTCGATTTTTTAAGCTTTTTAAGCACCCAAAAATGCAAGGTTTTTTTTTTATCAGTTATATGAACTTTTAAATGCAGTGAATTGCTGCAATTTTTCAGGCCCCCCAAAATGCAAGGTTTTTATCAGGTATATGAACTTGGCAATGCAGTGAATTGCTGCAATTTTTCAGGCCCCCCAAAATGCAAGTTTTTTATCAGCTATATGAACTTGGAAATGCAGTGAATTGCTTCAATTTTTCAGGCACCCCAAAAATGCAAGGTTTTTTTTATCAGGTATATGAATTTTTCAATGTAGTAAATTGCTTTAATTTATCAGGCACCCCAAAAATGCAGGATTTTATCAGTTATATGAACTTAGAAATGCAGTGAATTGCTGCAATTTTTCAGACCCCCCAATATTATAAGGTTTTTATTAGCTATATGAACTTGGCAATGCAGTAAATTGCTGTAATTTTTCTGCTGCCCCCTCCTAATATGCTAGGTTTTTATCAAGTATATGACCTTGGCAATGTAGTGAATTACTGCAATTTTTCAGGTCCCCCAAAATGCAAGGTTTTTTATCAGGTATATGAGCTTGGAAATGCAGTGAATTGCTGCAATTTTTAAGGCCCCTCAAAAATGCTAGGTTTGTATCAGATATATGAACTTGGAAATGCATTGAATAGCTGCAATTTTTAAGGCCCCCCAAAATGCAAAGTTTTTATCAGCTATATAAACTTGGAAATGCATTGAATAGCTGCAATTTTTCAGGCCCCCCAAAATGCAAAGTTTTTATCAGCTACATGAACTTTGAAATGCAGTGAATTGCTGCTATTTTTCAGACCTTCCCCAAAATGCAAGGTTTTTATCAGCTATTTCAACTTAGAATTGCAGTGGATTGCTTCATTTTTTTCAGCCCCCCCCCCCAAAAAAAAAAAAAAATGCAAGGATATTATCAGGTATATGAACTTGGCAATGTAGTGAATTACTTCAATTTATCAGGCACCACAAAAATGCAAGGTTTTTATCAGGTATATGAACTTGGAAATGCAGTGGATTGCTGCTATTTTACAATTAACATCAAAATGCAAGGTTTTTATCAGCTATATGAACTTGAAAATGCATCGAATAGCTGAAATTTTTCAGGCCCCCCAAAAATGCAAAGTTTTTATCAGCTATATGAACTTGGAAATGCAGTGAATTGCTTCGATTTTTTAGGCACCCAAAAATGCAAGGGTTTTTTTTTATCAGTTATATGAACTTTTAAATGCAGTGAATTGCTGCAATTTTTCAGGCCCCCCAAAATGCAAGGTTTTTATCAGGTATATGAACTTGGCAATGCAGTGAATTGCTGCAATTTTTCAGGCCCCCCAAAATGCAAGGTTTTTATCAGCTATATGAACTTGGAAATGCAGTGAATTGCTTCAATTTTTCAGGCACCCCAAAAATGCAAGGTTTTTTTTATCAGGTATATGAATTTTTCAATGTAGTAAATTGCTTTAATTTATCAGGCACCCCAAAAATGCAGGATTTTATCAGTTATATGAACTTGGAAAAGCAGTGAATTGCTACAATATTTTAGCCCCCCCCCCCCAAATGCAAGGTTTTTATCAGGTATATGAACTTGGAAATGCAGTGAATTGCTGCAATTTTTCAGGCACCCCAAAAATGCAAGGTTTTTTTATCAGGTATATGAACATGGCAATGCAGTAAATTGCTGCAATTTTTCAGGCCCCCCAAAAATGTAAGGTTTTTATCAGCTATATGAACTTGGCAATGCAGTGAATTGCTGCAATTTTTTAGGCATCCCAAAAATGCAAGGTTTTTATCAGCTATATGAACTTGAAAATGCAGTAAAATGCTTCGATTTTCAGGCACCCCAAAAATGCAAGGTTTTTATAAGGTTAATGAATTTGCCAATGTAGTGAATTGCTTCAATTTATCAGGCACCCCAAAATTGCAAGGTTTTCATCAGCTATATGAACTTGAAAATGGATTGAATAGCTGCAATTTTCAGACCCCCCAAAAATGCAAGTTTTTTTTCAGCAATATGAACTTGGACATGCAGTGAATTGCTTTGATTGTTTAGGCACCCAAAAATGCAAGATTTTTATCAGTTATTTGAACTTTTTGAAATGCAGTAAATTGCTGCAATTTTTCAGGCCCCCCAAAATGCAAGGTTTTTATCAGCTATATGAACTTGGAAATGCAGTGAATTGCTTCAATTTTTCAGGCACCCCAAAAATGCAAGGTTTTTTTTATCAGGTTTATGAATTTTTCAATGTAGTAAATTGCTTTAATTTATCAGGCACCCCAAAAATGCAGGATTTTATCAGTTATATGAACTTAGAAATGCAGTGAATTGCTGCAATTTTTCAGACCCCCCCAATATTGTAAGGTTTTTATTAGCTATATGAACTTGGCAATGCAGTAAATTGCTGTAATTTTTCTGCTCCCCCCTCTTAATATGCTAGGTTTTTTATCAAGTATATGACCTTGGCAATGTAGTGAATTACTGCAATTTTTCAGGCCCCCCAAAATGCAAGGTTTTTTATCAGGTATATGAACTTGGAAATGCAGTGAATTGCTGCAATTTTTAAGGCCCCTCAAAAATGCTAGGTTTGTATCAGATATATGAACTTGGAAATGCATTGAATAGCTGCAATTTTTAAGGCCCCCCAAAATGCAAAGTTTTTATCAGCTATATAAACTTGGAAATGCATTGAATAGCTGCAATTTTTCAGGCCCCCCAAAATGCAAAGTTTTTATCAGCTACATGAACTTTGAAATGCAGTGAATTGCTGCTATTTTTCAGACCTTCCCCAAAATGCAAGGTTTTTATCAGCTATTTCAACTTAGAAATGCAGTGGATTGCTTCATTTTTTTCCGCCCCCCCCAAAAAAATTGCAAGGATATTATCAGGTATATGAACTTGGCAATGTAGTGAATTGCTTCAATTTATCTGGCACCACAAAAATGCAAGGTTTTTATCAGGTATATGAACTTGGAAATGCAGTGGATTGCTGCTATTTTACAATTAACATCAAAATGCAAGCTTTTTATCAGCTATATGAACTTGAAAATGCATCGAATAGCTGAAATTTTTCAGGCCCCCCAAAAATGCAAAGTTTTTATCAGCTATATGAACTTGGAAATGCAGTGAATTGCTTCGATTTTTTAAGCACCCAAAAATGCAAGGGTTTTTTTTTATCAGTTATATGAACTTTTAAATGCAGTGAATTGCTGCAATTTTTCAGGCCCCCCAAAATGCAAGGTTTTTATCAGGTATATGAACTTGGCAATGCAGTGAATTGCTGCAATTTTTCAGGCCCCCCAAAATGCAAGGTTTTTATCAGCTATATGAACTTGGAAATGCAGTGAATTGCTTCAATTTTTCAGGCACCCCAAAAATGCAAGGTTTTTTTTTATCAGGTATATGAATTTTTCAATGTAGTAAATTGCTTTAATTTATCAGGCACCCCAAAAATGCAGGATTTTATCAGTTATATGAACTTAGAAATGCAGTGAATTGCTGCAATTTTTCAGACCCCCCAATATTGTAAGGTTTTTATTAGCTATATGAACTTGGCAATGCAGTAAATTGCTGTAATTTTTCTGCTCCCCCCTCCTAATATGCTAGGTTTTTATCAAGTATATGACCTTGGCAATGTAGTGAATTACTGCAATTTTTCAGGCCCCCCAAAATGCAAGGTTTTTTTTATCAGGTATATGAGCTTGGAAATGCAGTGAATTGCTGCAATTTTTAAGGCCCCTCAAAAATGCTAGGTTTGTATCAGATATATGAACTTGGAAATGCATTGAATAGCTGCAATTTTTAAGGCCCCCCAAAATGCAAAGTTATTATCAGCTATATAAACTTGGAAATGCATTGAATAGCTGCAATTTTTCAGGCCCCCCAAAATGCAAAGTTTTTATCAGCTACATGAACTTTGAAATGCAGTGAATTGCTGCTATTTTTCAGACCTTCCCCAAAATGCAAGGTTTTTATCAGCTATTTTAACTTAGAAATGCAGTGGATTGCTTCATTTTTTTCAGCCCCCCCCCAAAAAAAAATGCAAGGATATTATCAGGTATATGAACTTGGCAATGTAGTGAATTGCTTCAATTTATCTGGCACCACAAAAATGCAAGGTTTTTATCAGGTATATGAACTTGGAAATGCAGTGGATTGCTGCTATTTTACAATTAACATCAAAATGCAAGCTTTTTATCAGCTATATGAACTTGAAAATGCATCGAATAGCTGAAATTTTTCAGGCCCCCCAAAAATGCAAAGTTTTTATCAGCTATATGAACTTGGAAATGCAGTGAATTGCTTCGATTTTTTAAGCACCCAAAAATGCAAGGGTTTTTTTTAATCAGTTATATGAACTTTTAAATGCAGTGAATTGCTGCAATTTTTCAGGCCCCCCAAAATGCAAGGTTTTTATCAGGTATATGAACTTGGCAATGCAGTGAATTGCTGCAATTTTTAAGGCACCCCAAAAATGCAAGGATTTTATCAGCTATATGAACTTGGAAATGCAGTGTATTGCTTATATTGTTTAGCCCCCCCCCAAATACAAGGTTTTCATCAGGTATATGAATTTGGAAATGCAGTAAATTGCTTTAATTTTTCAGCCCCCCCCCAAAAAAATGCATTTTATTTTAATCAAGTATATGAACTTGGCAATGTAGTGAATTGCTTAAATTTATCATGCACCCTAAAAATGCAAGGTTTTTATCAGCTATATGAACTTGGCAATGCAGTGAATTGCTGCAATTTTTCTGCCCCCTCCTCCAATATGCTAGGTTTTTATCAGCTGTATGAACTTGGAAATGCTGTGAATTGCTTAAATTTTTCAGGCCCCCCTCCAAAAAAACCCTGCAATTGTTTTTTAATCAAGTATATGAACTTGGCAATGTAGTGAATTGCTTAAATTTATCATGCACCCTAAAAATGCAAGGATTTTATCAGCTATATGAACTTGGAAATGCAGTGAATTGCTTCGATTTTTTAGGCACCCAAAAATGCAAGTTTTTGGTTTTTTTTTATCAGCTATATGAACTTTTAAATGCAGTGAATTGCTGCAATTTTTCAGGCACCCCAAAAAATGCAAAGTTTTTATCAGGTGCAGTGTATTGCTTATATTTTTTAGGCCCCCACCCAAAAATATAAGGTTTTTATCAGGTATATGAACTTGGCAATGCAGTGAATTGCTGCAATTTTTCAGGCACCCCAAAAATGTAAGTTTTTTTAATAGCTATATGAAGTTGGAAATGCAGTGAATTGCTTCGATTTATCAGGCACCCCAAAAATGCAAGGTTTTAATCAGCTATATGAACTTGGAAATGCATTGAATAGCTGCAATTTTTAAACCCTCCCCCCAAAAAAAAATGCTAGGTCTTTTTGAGCTATATGAACTTGGAAATCCAATGAACCGCTTCAATTTATCAGGCACCACAAAAAAGCAAGGTTTTTATCAGCTATATGAACTTAGAAATGCAGTGGATTGCTTCAATTTTACAGCCCCCCCCCCAATAAAAAAAAAAAGAAAGGTTTTTATCAGGTATATGAACTTGGAAATGTAGTGAATTGCTTCAAATTATCAGGCACCCCAAAAATGCAAGGTTTTTTTTATCAGTTATATGAACTTGGAAATACAGTGAATTGCTGCAATTTTTTTAGCCCGTCTAAAATGCTATTTTTGTATCAGATATATGAATTTGGAAAAGCAGTGAATTGCTACAATATTTTAGGCCCCCCCCCCCAAAATAGAAGGTTTTTAGCAGGTATATTAACTTAGAAATGCAGTGAATTGCTGCAATTTTTCAGGCACCACAAAAATGCAAGGTTTCATGAGCTATATGAACTGGGAAATGCAGTGAATTACTTTGATTTTTCAGGAACCCCAAAAATGTAAGGTTTTTATCAGCTATATGAACTTGGCAATGCAGTGAATTGCTGCAATTTTTCTGCCCCCCCTCCAATATGATAGGTTTTTATCAGGTATATGAACTTGGAAATGCAGTGAATTGCTTACATTTTTTTAAGGCCCCCCCCAAAAAAAGCCAAGTTTTTTTTATTAACTACATGAACTTGGCAATGTAGTGACTTGTTTCAATTTATCAGGCTCCCCAAAAATGCAAGGTTTTTATCACCTATATGAACTTAGAAATGCAGTAGATTGCTTAATTTTTTACCCCCCCCCCCAAAAAAAAAAAAATACAAGGATTTTATTAGGTATATGAACTTGGCAATGCAGTGAATTGCTGCAATTTTTAAGGCACCCCAAAATGCAAGGATTTTATCAGCTATATAAACTTGGAAATGCAGTGTATTGCTTATATTTTTTTAGCCCCCCCCCCCAAATACAAGGTTTTCATCAGGTATATGAACTTGGAAATGCAGTAAATTGCTTTAATTTTTCAGCCCCCCCCCCAAAAAAATGCATTTTATTTTAATCAAGTATATGAACTTGGCAATGTAGTGAATTGCTTAAATTTATCATGCACCCCAAAAAATGCAAGGTTTTTATCATCTATATGAACTTGGCAATGCAGTGAATTGCTTAAATTTTTCAGCCCCCCCCCCAAAAAAAATGCATTTTATTTAATCAAGTATATGAACTTGGCAATGTAGTGAATTGCTTAAATTTATCATGCATCCTAAAAATGCAAGGTTTTTATCAGCGATATGAACTTGGAAATGCAGTGAATTGCTACAATTTTTAAGGCCCCCAAAAATGCAAGTTTTTTTTTTATAGCTATATGAACTTGGAAATGCAGTGAATTGCTTTGAGTTTTCAGTCCCCCAAAAATGCAAGGATTTTATCAGCTATATGAACTTGGAAATGCAGTGTATTGCATATATTTTTTAGCCCCCTCCCCATATACAAGGTTTTCATCAGGTATATGAACTTTTAAATGCAGTGAATTGCTTCAATTTTTCATCCCCCCCTCAAAAAAATGCATTTTTTTTAAATCAAGTATATGAACTTGGCAATGTAGTGAATTGCTTAAATTTATCATGCATCCTAAAAATGCAAGGTTTTTATCAGCTGTATGAACTTGGAATTGCATTGAATTACTGCAATTTTTAAGGCCCCTAAAAATGCAAGGATTTTATCAGCTATATGAACTTGGCAATGCAGTGAATTGCTGCAATTTTTCAGACCCCCAAATATAAGGTTTTTATCAGGTATGTGAACTTGGCAATGCAGTAAATTGCTTAGATTTTTTAGCCACCCAAAAATGCAAGTTTTTTAAATCAGTTATATGAACTTTTAAATGCAGTGAATTGCTGCAATTTTTCAGACCCCCCAAAATGCAAGGTTTTTTATCAGGTATATGAACTTAGAAATACAGTGAATTGCTGCAATTTTTAAGGCCCCTCAAAAATGCTAGGTTTGTATCAGATATATGAACTTGGAAAAGCAGTGAATTGCTACAATATTTTAGCCCCCCCCCCAAAAAAATGGAAGGTTTTTAGCAGGTATATGAACTTAGAAATGCAGTTAATTGGTGCAATTTTTCAGGTACCCCAAAAATGCAAGGTTTTCATGAGCTATACGAACTTGGAAATACAGTGAATTGCTGCAATTTTTTAAGACCCCGAAAATGCACGGTTTTTAATATCTATATGAACTGGGAAATGCAGTGAATTGCTTTGATTTGTCAGGCCCCCAAAAATGCAAGGATTTTATCAGCTATATGAACTTGGAAATGCAGTGTATTGCTTATATTTTTTAGGCCCCTTCCCCCCCAATACAAGGTTTTCATCAGGAATATGAACTTGGAAATACAGTGAATTGCTTCAATTTTTCAGCCTCCCCCCCAAAAAATGCATTTTTTTAAATCAAGTATATGAACTTGGCAATGTAGGGAATTGCTTCAATTTATCATGCACCCTAAAAATGCAAGGTTTTTATCAGCTGCATGAACTTGGAAATGCAGTGAATTGCTGCAATTTTACAGCCCCCCCCCCAAAAAAAATGCAAGGTTTTTATCAGATATATGAACTTGGAAATGCAGTGAATTGCTGTAATTTTTAAGGCCGCCCAAAAAATGCTAGGATTGTATGAAATATATGAACTTGGAAAAGCAGTGAATTGCTACAATATTTTAGCCCCCCCCCAAATGCAAGGTTTTTATCAGGTATATGAACTTGGAAATGCAGTGAATTGCTGCAATTTTTCAGGCACCCCAAAAATGCAAGGTTTTTTTTTATCAGGTATATGAACATGGCAATGCAGTAAATTGCTGCAATTTTTCAGGCCCCCCAAAAATGTAAGGTTTTTATCAGCTATATGAACTTGGCAATGCAGTGAATTGCTGCAATTTTTTAGGCATCCCAAAAATGCAAGGTTTTTATCAGCTATATGAACTTGGAAATGCAGTGAAATGCTTCGATTTTCAGGCACCCCAAAAATGCAAGGTTTTTATCAGCTATATGAACTTGGAAATGCAGTAAAATGCTTCGATTTTCAGGCACCCCAAAAATGCAAGGTTTTTATAAGGTTTATGAATTTGCCAATGTAGTGAATTGCTTCAATTTATCAGGCACCCCAAAATTGCAAGGTTTTCATCAGCTATATGAACTTGAAAATGGATTGAATAGCTGCAATTTTTCAGACCCCCCAAAAATGCAAGTTTTTTTTCAGCAATATGAACTTGGACATGCAGTGAATTGCTTTGATTGTTTAGGCACCCAAAAATGCAAGATTTTTATCAGTTATTTGAACTTTTTGAAATGCAGTGAATTGCTGCAATTTTTCAGACCCCCCAATATTGTAAGGTTTTTTTATCAGGTATATGAACTTGGAAATGCAGTGAATTGCTGCAATTTTTAAGGCCCCTCAAAAATGCTAGGTTTGTATCAGATATATGAACTTGGAAATGCATTGAATAGCTGCAATTTTTAAGGCCCCCCAAAATGCAAAGTTTTTATCAGCTATATGAACTTTGAAATGCAGTGAATTGCTGCTATTTTTCAGACCTTCCCCAAAATGCAAGGTTTTTATCAGCTATTTCAACTTAGAATTGCAGTGGATTGCTTCATTTTTTTCAGCTCCCCCCCAAAACAAAATGCAAGGATATTATCAGGTATATGAACTTGGCAATGTAGTGAATTGCTTCAATTTATCAGGCACCACAAAAATGCAAGGTTTTTATCAGGTATATGAACTTGGAAATGCAGTGGATTGCTGCTATTTTACAATTAACATCAAAATGCAAGGTTTTTATCAGCTATATGAACTTGAAAATGCATCGAATAGCTGAAATTTTTCAGGCCCCCCAAAAATGCAAAGTTTTTATCAGCTATATGAACTTGGAAATGCAGTGAATTGCTTCGATTTTTTAGGCACCCAAAAATGCAAGGTTTTTTTTATCAGTTATATGAACTTTTAAATGCAGTGAATTGCTGCAATTTTTCAGGCCCCCCACAAAATGCAAGGTTTTTATCAGGTATATGAACTTGGCAATGCAGTGAATTGCTGCAATTTTTAAGGCCCCTCAAAAATGCTATTTTTGTATCAGATATATGAATTTGGAAAAGCAGTGAATTGCTACAATATTTTAGCCCCCCCCCCAAATAGAAGGTTTTTAGCAGGTATATGAACTTAGAAATGCAGTGAATTGCTGCAATTTTTTAGACACCCCAAAAATGCAAGGTTTTCATGAGCTATATGAACTTAGAAATGCAGTGAATTGCTGCAATTTTTCAGGCACCACAAAAATGCAAGGTTTCATGAGCTATATGAACTGGGAAATGCAGTGAATTACTTTGATTTTTCAGGAACCCCAAAAATGTAAGGTTTTTATCATCTATATGAACTTGGCAATGCAGTGAATTGCTGCAATTTTCTGCCCCCCCCTCCAATATGATAGGTTTTTATCAGGTATATGAACTTGGAAATGCAGTGAATTGCTTAAATTTTTTTTAAGGCCCACCCAAAAAAAAGCCAAGTTTTTTTTTTATTAACTACATGAACTTGGCAATGTAGTGACTTGTTTCAATTTATCAGGCTCCCCAAAAATGCAAGGTTTTTATCAGTTATATGAACTTAGAAATGCAGTAGATTGCTTCAATTTTTTACCCCCCCCCCCCCCCCGAAAAAAATTCAAGGATTTATTAGGTATATGAACTTGGCAATGCAGTGAATTGCTGCAATTTTTAAGGCACCCCAAAAATGCAAGGATTTTATCAGCTATATGAACTTGGAAATGCAGTGTATTGCTTATATTGTTTAGCCCCCCCCCCCAAATACAAGGCTTTCATCAGGTATATGAATTTGGAAATGCAGTAAATTGCTTTAATTTTTCAGCCCCCCCCCAAAAAAAATGCATTTTATTTTAATCAAGTATATGAACTTGGCAATGTAGTGAATTGCTTAAATTTATCATGCACCCTAAAAATGCAAGGTTTTTATCAGCTATATGAACTTGGCAATGCAGTGAATTGCTGCAATTTTTCTGCCCCCCTCCTCCAATATGCTAGGTTTTTATCAGCTGTATGAACTTGGAAATGCAGTGAATTGCTTAAATTTTTCAGGCCCCCCTCCAAAAAAAAACTGCAATTGTTTTTTAATCAAGTATATGAACTTGGCAATGTAGTGAATTGCTTAAATTTGTCACGCACCCTAAAAATGCAAGGATTTTATCAGCTATATGAACTTGGAAATGCAGTGAATTGCTTCGATTTTTTAGGCACCCAAAAATGCAAGTTTTTTTTTTTTTATCAGCTATATGAACTTTTAAATGCAGTGAATTGCTGCAATTTTTCAGGCACCCCAAAAAATGCAAAGTTTTTATCAGGTGCAGTGTATTGCTTATATTTTTTAGGCCCCCACCCAAAAATATAAGGTTTTTATCAGGTATATGAACTTGGCAATGCAGTGAATTGCTGCAATTTTTAAGGCACCCCAAAAATGCAAGGTTTTAATCAGCTGTATGAACTTGGAAATGCAGTGAATTGCTACAATTTTTCAGGCCCCCCCAAAAAAGCAAGTTTTTTTTTTTATAGCTATATGAACTTGGAAATGCAGTGAATTGCTTTGATTTGTCAGGCCCCCAAAAATGCAAGGATTTTATCAGCTATATGAACTTGGAAATGCAGTGTATTGCTTATATTTTTTAGGCCCCCCCCCAATACAAGGTTTTCATCAGGAATATGAACTTGGAAATACAGTGAATTGCTTCAATTTTTCAGCCTCCCCCCCCCAAAAAATGCATTTTTTTTAATCAAGTATATGAACTTGGCAATGTAGGGAATTGCTTCAATTTATCATGCACCCTAAAAATGCAAGGTTTTTATCAGCTGCATGAACTTGGAAATGCAGTGAATTGCTGCAATTTTACAGCCCCCCCCCCAAAAAAAAATGCAAGGTTTTTATCAGATATATGAACTTGGAAATGCAGTGAATTGCTGTAATTTTTAAGGCCGCCCAAAAAATGCTAGGATTGTATGAAATATATGAACTTGGAAAAGCAGTGAATTGCTACAATATTTTAGCCCCCCCCCCCAAATGCAAGGTTTTTATCAGGTATATGAACTTGGAAATGCAGTGAATTGCTGCAATTTTTCAGGCACCCCAAAAATGCAAGGTTTTTTTATCAGGTATATGAACATGGCAATGCAGTAAATTGCTGCAATTTTTCAGGCCCCCCAAAAATGTAAGGTTTTTATCAGCTATATGAACTTGGCAATGCAGTGAATTGCTGCAATTTTTTAGGCATCCCAAAAATGCAAGGTTTTTATCAGCTATATGAACTTGGAAATGCAGTGAAATGCTTCGATTTTCAGGCACCCCAAAAATGCAAGGTTTTTATCAGCTATATGAACTTGGAAATGCAGTAAAATGCTTCGATTTTCAGGCACCCCAAAAATGCAAAGTTTTTATAAGGTTTATGAATTTGCCAATGTAGTGAATTGCTTCAATTTATCAGGCACCCCAAAATTGCAAGGTTTTCATCAGCTATATGAACTTGAAAATGGATTGAATAGCTGCAATTTTTCAGACCCCCCAAAAATGCAAGTTTTTTTTCAGCAATATGAACTTGGACATGCAGTGAATTGCTTTGATTGTTTAGGCACCCAAAAATGCAAGATTTTTATCAGTTATTTGAACTTTTTGAAATGCAGTAAATTGCTGCAATTTTTCAGGCCCCCCAAAATGCAAGGTTTTTATCAGCTATATGAACTTGGAAATGCAGTGAATTGCTTCAATTTTTCAGGCACCCCAAAAATGCAAGGTTTTTTTATCAGGTTTATGAATTTTTCAATGTAGTAAATTGCTTTAATTTATCAGGCACCCCAAAAATGCAGGATTTTATCAGTTATATGAACTTAGAAATGCAGTGAATTGCTGCAATTTTTCAGACCCCCCAATATTGTAAGGTTTTTATTAGCTATATGAACTTGGCAATGCAGTAAATTGCTGTAATTTTTCTGCTCCCCCCTCTTAATATGCTAGGTTTTTTATCAAGTATATGACCTTGGCAATGTAGTGAATTACTGCAATTTTTCAGGCCCCCCAAAATGCAAGGTTTTTTTTATCAGGTATATGAACTTGGAAATGCAGTGAATTGCTGCAATTTTTAAGGCCCCTCAAAAATGCTAGGTTTGTATCAGATATATGAACTTGGAAATGCATTGAATATCTGCAATTTTTAAGGCCCCCCAAAATGCAAAGTTTTTATCAGCTATATGAACTTTGAAATGCAGTGAATTGCTGCTATTTTTCAGACCTTCCCCAAAATGCAAGGTTTTTATCAGCTATTTCAACTTAGAAATGCAGTGGATTGCTTCATTTTTTTCAGCCCACCCCCCCCAAAAAAATGCAAGGATATTATCAGGTATATGAACTTGGCAATGTAGTGAATTGCTTCAATTTATCTGGCACCACAAAAATGCAAGGTTTTTATCAGGTATATGAACTTGGAAATGCAGTGGATTGCTGCTATTTTACAATTAACATCAAAATGCAAGCTTTTTATCAGCTATATGAACTTGAAAATGCATCGAATAGCTGAAATTTTTCAGGCCCCCCAAAAATGCAAAGTTTTTATCAGCTATATGAACTTGGAAATGCAGTGAATTGCTTCGATTTTTTAGGCACCCAAAAATGCAAGGGTTTTTTTTTATCAGTTATATGAACTTTTAAATGCAGTGAATTGCTGCAATTTTTCAGGCCCCCCAAAATGCAAGGTTTTTATCAGGTATATGAACTTGGCAATGCAGTGAATTGCTGCAATTTTTCAGGCCCCCCAAAATGCAAGGTTTTTATCAGCTATATAAACTTGGAAATGCAGTGAATTGCTTCAATTTTTCAGGCACCCCAAAAATGCAAGGTTTTTTTTATCAGGTATATGAATTTTTCAATGTAGTAAATTGCTTTAATTTATCAGGCACCCCAAAAATGCAGGATTTTATCAGTTATATGAACTTAGAAATGCAGTGAATTGCTGCAATTTTTCAGACCCCCTAATATTGTAAGGTTTTTATTAGCTATATGAACTTGGCAATGCAGTAAATTGCTGTAATTTTTCTGCTGCCCCCTCCTAATATGCTAGGTTTTTATCAAGTATATGACCTTGGCAATGTAGTGAATTACTGCAATTTTTCAGGTCCCCCAAAATGCAAGGTTTTTTATCAGGTATATGAACTTGGAAATGCAGTGAATTGCTGCAATTTTTAAGGCCCCTCAAAAATGCTAGGTTTGTATCAGATATATGAACTTGGAAATGCATTGAATAGCTGCAATTTTTAAGGCCCCCCAAAATGCAAAGTTTTTATCAGCTATATAAACTTGGAAATGCATTGAATAGCTGCAATTTTTCAGGCCCCCCAAAATGCAAAGTTTTTATCAGCTACATGAACTTTGAAATGCAGTGAATTGCTGCTATTTTTCAGACCTTCCCCAAAATGCAAGGTTTTTATCAGCTATTTCAACTTAGAAATGCAGTGGATTGCTTCATTTTTTTCAGCCCCCCCCCCCCCAAAAAAAAAATGCAAGGATATTATCAGGTATATGAACTTGGCAATGTAGTGAATTGCTTCAATTTATCAGGCACCACAAAAATGCAAGGTTTTTATCAGGTATATGAATTTGGAAATGCAGTGGATTGCTGCTATTTTTCAGGCCCCCCAAAAATGCAAGGTTTTTATCAGCTATATGAACTTGGAAATGCAGTGAATTGCTTTGATTTTTCAGGCCCCCAAAAATGCAAGGACTTTATCAGCTATATGAACTTGGAAATGCAGTGTATTGCATATATTTTTTAGCCCCCCTCCCCAAATACAAGGTTTTCATCAGGTATATGAACTTGGAAATGCAGTGATTTGCTTCAATTTTTCAGCCCCCCCCCCCCAAAAAAAAATGCATTTTTTTAAATCAAGTATATGAACTTGGCAATGTAGTGAATTGCTTAAATTTATCATGCATCCTAAAAATGCAAGGTTTTTATCAGCTGTATGAACTTGGAATTGCATTGAATTACTGCAATTTTTAAGGCCCCCAAAAATGCAAGGATTTTATCAGGTATATGAACTTGGCAATGCAGTGAATTGCTGCAATTTTTAAGGCCCCTCAAAAATGCTATTTTTGTATCAGATATATGAATTTGGAAAAGCATTGAATTGCTACAATATTTTAGCCCCCCCCCCCCCAAATAGAAGGTTTTTAGCAGGTATATGAACTTAGAAATGCAGTGAATTGCTGCAATTTTTTAGACACCCCAAAAATGCAAGGTTTTCATGAGCTATATGAACTTAGAAATGCAGTGAATTGCTGCAATTTTTCAGGCACCACAAAAATGCAAGGTTTCATGAGCTATATGAACTGGGAAATGCAGTGAATTACTTTGATTTTTCAGGAACCCCAAAAATGTAAGGTTTTTATCATCTATATGAACTTGGCAATGCAGTGAATTGCTGCAATTTTTCTGCCCCCCCTCCAATATGATAGGTTTTTATCAGGTATATGAACTTGGAAATGCAGTGAATTGCTTAAATTTTTTTAAGGCCCACCCAAAAAAAAGCCAAGTTTTTTTTTTATTAACTACATGAACTTGGCAATGTAGTGACTTGTTTCAATTTATCAGGCTCCCCAAAAATGCAAGGTTTTTATCAGTTATATGAACTTAGAAATGCAGTAGATTGCTTCAATTTTTTACCCCCCCCCCCCCGAAAAAAATACAAGGATTTTATTAGGTATATGAACTTGGCAATGCAGTGAATTGCTGCAATTTTTAAGGCACCCCAAAAATGCAAGGATTTTATCAGCTATATGAACTTGGAAATGCAGTGTATTGCTTATATTGTTTAGCCCCCCCCCCCCAAATACAAGGCTTTCATCAGGTATATGAATTTGGAAATGCAGTAAATTGCTTTAATTTTTCAGCCCCCCCCCAAAAAAATGCATTTTATTTTAATCAAGTATATGAACTTGGCAATGTAGTGAATTGCTTAAATTTATCATGCACCCTAAAAATGCAAGGTTTTTATCAGCTATATGAACTTGGCAATGCAGTGAATTGCTGCAATTTTTCTGCCCCCCTCCTCCAATATGCTAGGTTTTTATCAGCTGTATGAACTTGGAAATGCAGTGAATTGCTTAAATTTTTCAGGCCCCCCTCCAAAAAAAAACTGCAATTGTTTTTTAATCAAGTATATGAACTTGGCAATGTAGTGAATTGCTTAAATTTGTCATGCACCCTAAAAATGCAAGGATTTTATCAGCTATATGAACTTGGAAATGCAGTGAATTGCTTCGATTTTTTAGGCACTCAAAAATGCAAGTTTTTTTTTTTTATCAGCTATATGAACTTTTAAATGCAGTGAATTGCTGCAATTTTTCAGGCACCCCAAAAAATGCAAAGTTTTTATCAGGTGCAGTGTATTGCTTATATTTTTTAGGCCCCCACCCAAAAATATAAGGTTTTTATCAGGTATATGAACTTGGCAATGCAGTGAATTGCTGCAATTTTTCAGGCACCCCAAAAATGTAAGTTTTTTTAATAGCTATATGAAGTTGGAAATGCAGTGAATTGCTTCGATTTATCAGGCACCCCAAAAATGCAAGGTTTTAATCAGCTATATGAACTTGGAAATGCATTGAATAGCTGCAATTTTTAAACCCTCCCCCCAAAAAAAAATGCTAGGTCTTTTTGAGCTATATGAACTTGGAAATCCAATGAACCGCTTCAATTTATCAGGCACCACAAAAAAGCAAGGTTTTTATCAGCTATATGAACTTAGAAATGCAGTGGATTGCTTCAATTTTACAGCCCCCCCCAATAAAAAAAAAAAAGAAAGGTTTTTATCAGGTATATGAACTTGGAAATGTAGTGAATTGCTTCAAATTATCAGGCACCCCAAAAATGCAAGGTTTTTTTTATCAGTTATATGAACTTGGAAATACAGTGAATTGCTGCAATTTTTTTAGCCCGTCTAAAATGCTATTTTTGTATCAGATATATGAATTTGGAAAAGCAGTGAATTGCTACAATATTTTAGGCCCCCCCAAAAAATAGAAGGTTTTTAGCAGGTATATTAACTTAGAAATGCAGTGAATTGCTGCAATTTTTCAGGCACCACAAAAATGCAAGGTTTCATGAGCTATATGAACTGGGAAATGCAGTGAATTACTTTGATTTTTCAGGAACCCCAAAAATGTAAGGTTTTTATCAGCTATATGAACTTGGCAATGCAGTGAATTGCTGCAATTTTTCTGCCCCCCCTCCAATATGATAGGTTTTTATCAGGTATATGAACTTGGAAATGCAGTGAATTGCTTAAATTTTTTTAAGGCCCCCCCAAAAAAAAGCCAAGTTTTTTTTATTAACTACATGAACTTGGCAATGTAGTGACTTGTTTCAATTTTTAAGGCACCCCAAAATGTAAGGATTTTATCAGCTATATAAACTTGGAAATGCAGTGTATTGCTTATATTTTTTGGCCCCCCCCCCCCAAATACAAGGTTTTCATCAGGTATATGAACTTGGAAATACAGTAAATTGCTTTAATTTTTCAGCCCCCCCCAAAAAAAATGCATTTTATTTTAATCAAGTATATGAACTTGGCAATGTAGTGAATTGCTTAAATTTATCATGCACCCTAAAAATGCAAGGTTTTTATCAGCTATATGAACTTGGCAATGCAGTGAATTGCTTAAATTTTTCAGCCCCCCCCCCCCCAAAAAAAAAATGCATTTTATTTAATCAAGTATATGAACTTGGCAATGTAGTGAATTGCTTAAATTTATCATGCATCCTAAAAATGCAAGGTTTTTATCAGCGATATGAACTTGGAAATGCAGTGAATTGCTACAATTTTTAAGGCCCCCAAAAATGCAAGTTTTTTTTTTTATAGCTATATGAACTTGGAAATGCAGTGAATTGCTTTGAGTTTTCAGTCCCCCAAAAATGCAAGGATTTTATCAGCTATATGAACTTGGAAATGCAGTGTATTGCATATATTTTTTAGCCCCCTCCCCATATACAAGGTTTTCATCAGGTATATGAACTTGGAAATGCAGTGAATTGCTTCAATTTTTCAGCCCCCCCCTAAAAAAAAATGCATTTTTTAAATCAAGTATATGAACTTGGCAATGTAGTGAATTGCTTAAATTTATCATGCATCCTAAAAATGCAAGGTTTTTATCAGCTGTATGAACTTGGAATTGCATTGAATTACTGCAATTTTTAAGGCCCCCCAAAATGCAAGGATTTTATCAGCTATATGAACTTGGCAATGCAGTGAATTGCTGCAATTTTTCAGACCCCCAAATATAAGGTTTTTATCAGGTATGTGAACTTGGCAATGCAGTAAATTGCTTAGATTTTTTAGCCACCCAAAAATGCAAGTTTTTTAAATCAGTTATATGAACTTTTAAATGCAGTGAATTGCTGCAATTTTTCAGGCCCCCCCAAAATGCAAGGTTTTTTATCAGGTATATGAACTTAGAAATACAGTGAATTGCTGCAATTTTTAAGGCCCCTCAAAAATGCTAGGTTTGTATCAGATATATGAACTTGGAAAAGCAGATTGCTACAATATTTTAGCCCCCCCCAAAAAAAATTGGAAGGTTTTTAGCAGGTATATGAACTTAGAAATGCAGTTAATTGGTGCAATTTTTCAGGTACCCCAAAAATGCAAGGTTTTCATGAGCTATACGAACTTGGAAATGCAGTGAATTGCTGCAATTTTTTAAGACCCCCGAAAATGCACGGTTTTTAATATCTATATGAACTGGGAAATGCAGTGAATTGCTTTGATTTTTCAGGAACCCCAAAAATGTAAGGTTTTTATCAGCTATATGAACTTAGAAATGCAGTAGATTGCTTCAATTTTTTAGCCCCCCCCCAAAAAAAAAAAATACAAGGATTTTATAAGGTATATGAACTTGGCAATGCAATGAATTGCTGCAATTTTTAAGGCACCCCAAAAATGCAAGGTTTTAATCAGCTGTATGAACTTGGAAATGCAGTGAATTGCTACAATTTTTCAGGCCCCCCCAAAAAAGCAAGTTTTTTTTTTTTATAGCTATATGAACTTGGAAATGCAGTGAATTGCTTTGATTTGTCAGGCCCCCAAAAATGCAAGGATTTTATCAGCTATATGAACTTGGAAATGCAGTGTATTGCTTATATTTTTTAGGCCCCCCCCCAATACAAGGTTTTCATCAGGAATATGAACTTGGAAATACAGTGAATTGCTTCAATTTTTCAGCCTCCCCCCCAAAAAAAATGCATTTTTTTTAATCAAGTATATGAACTTGGCAATGTAGGGAATTGCTTCAATTTATCATGCACCCTAAAAATGCAAGGTTTTTATCAGCTGCATGAACTTGGAAATGCAGTGAATTGCTGCAATTATACAGCCCCCCCCCAAAAAAAAATGCAAGGTTTTTATCAGATATATGAACTTGGAAATGCAGTGAATTGCTGTAATTTTTAAGGCCGCCCAAAAAATGCCAGGATTGTATGAAATATATGAACTTGGAAAAGCAGTGAATTGCTACAATATTTTAGCCCCCCCCCCAAATGCAAGGTTTTTATCAGGTATATGAACTTGGAAATGCAGTGAATTGCTGCAATTTTTCAGGCACCCCAAAAATGCAAGGTTTTTTTTATCAGGTATATGAACATGGCAATGCAGTAAATTGCTGCAATTTTTTCAGGCCCCCAAAAAATGTAAGGTTTTTATCAGCTATATGAACTTGGCAATGCAGTGAATTGCTGCAATTTTTTACGCATCCCAAAAATGCAAGGTTTTTATCAGCTATATGAACTTGGAAATGCAGTGAAATGCTTCGATTTTCAGGCACCCCAAAAATGCAAGGTTTTTATCAGCTATATGAACTTGGAAATGCAGTAAAATGCTTCGATTTTCAGGCACCCCAAAAATGCAAGGTTTTTATAAGGTTTATGAATTTGCCAATGTAGTGAATTGCTTCAATTTATCAGGCACCCCAAAATTGCAAGGTTTTCATCAGCTATATGAACTTGAAAATGGATTGAATAGCTGCAGTTTTTCAGACCCCCAAAAAATGCAAGTTTTTTTTCAGCAATATGAACTTGGACATGCAGTGAATTGCTTTGATTGTTTAGGCACCCAAAAATGCAAGATTTTTATCAGTTATTTGAACTTTTTGAAATGCAGTAAATTGCTGCAATTTTTCAGGCCCCCCAAAATGCAAGGTTTTTATCAGCTATATGAACTTGGAAATGCAGTGAATTGCTTCAATTTTTCAGGCACCCCAAAAATGCAAGGTTTTTTTTTATCAGGTTTATGAATTTTTCAATGTAGTAAATTGCTTTAATTTATCAGGCACCCCAAAAATGCAGGATTTTATCAGTTATATGAACTTAGAAATGCAGTGAATTGCTGCAATTTTTCAGACCCCCCAATATTGTAAGGTTTTTATTAGCTATATGAACTTGGCAATGCAGTAAATTGCTGTAATTTTTCTGCTCCCCCCTCTTAATATGCTAGGTTTTTTATCAAGTATATGACCTTGGCAATGTAGTGAATTACTGCAATTTTTCAGGCCCCCCAAAATGCAAGGTTTTTTATCAGGTATATGAACTTGGAAATGCAGTGAATTGCTGCAATTTTTAAGGCCCCTCAAAAATGCTAGGTTTGTATCAGATATATGAACTTGGAAATGCATTGAATAGCTGCAATTTTTAAGGCCTCCCAAAATGCAAAGTTTTTATCAGCTATATAAACTTGGAAATGCATTGAATAGCTGCAATTTTTCAGGCCCCCCAAAATGCAAAGTTTTTATCAGCTACATGAACTTTGAAATGCAGTGAATTGCTGCTATTTTTCAGACCTTCCCCAAAATGCAAGGTTTTTATCAGCTATTTCAACTTAGAAATGCAGTGGATTGCTTCATTTTTTTCAGCCCCCCCCCCAAAAAAAATGCAAGGATATTATCAGGTATATGAACTTGGCAATGTAGTGAATTGCTTCAATTTATCTGGCACCACAAAAATGCAAGGTTTTTATCAGGTATATGAACTTGGAAATGCAGTGGATTGCTGCTATTTTACAATTAACATCAAAATGCAAGCTTTTTATCAGCTATATGAACTTGAAAATGCATCGAATAGCTGAAATTTTTCAGGCCCCCCAAAAATGCAAAGTTTTTATCAGCTATATGAACTTGGAAATGCAGTGAATTGCTTCGATTTTTTAAGCACCCAAAAATGCAAGGGTTTTTTTTTATCAGTTATATGAACTTTTAAATGCAGTGAATTGCTGCAATTTTTCAGGCCCCCCAAAATGCAAGGTTTTTATCAGGTATATGAACTTGGCAATGCAGTGAATTGCTGCAATTTTTCAGGCCCCCCAAAATGCAAGTTTTTTATCAGCTATATGAACTTGGAAATGCAGTGAATTGCTTCAATTTTTCAGGCACCCCAAAAATGCAAGGTTTTTTTTATCAGGTATATGAATTTTTCAATGTAGTAAATTGCTTTAATTTATCAGGCACCCCAAAAATGCAGGATTTTATCAGTTATATGAACTTAGAAATGCAGTGAATTGCTGCAATTTTTCAGACCCCCCCAATATTATAAGGTTTTTATTAGCTATATGAACTTGGCAATGCAGTAAATTGCTGTAATTTTTCTGCTGCCCCCTCCTAATATGCTAGGTTTTTATCAAGTATATGACCTTGGCAATGTAGTGAATTACTGCAATTTTTCAGGTCCCCCAAAATGCAAGGTTTTTTATCAGGTATATGAGCTTGGAAATGCAGTGAATTGCTGCAATTTTTAAGGCCCCTCAAAAATGCTAGGTTTGTATCAGATATATGAACTTGGAAATGCATTGAATAGCTGCAATTTTTAAGGCCCCCCAAAATGCAAAGTTTTTATCAGCTATATAAACTTGGAAATGCATTGAATAGCTGCAATTTTTCAGGCCCCCCAAAATGCAAAGTTTTTATCAGCTACATGAACTTTGAAATGCAGTGAATTGCTGCTATTTTTCAGACCTTCCCCAAAATGCAAGGTTTTTATCAGCTATTTCAACTTAGAATTGCAGTGGATTGCTTCATTTTTTTCAGCCCCCCCCCCCCAAAAAAAAAAAAAAAAATGCAAGGATATTATCAGGTATATGAACTTGGCAATGTAGTGAATTACTTCAATTTATCAGGCACCACAAAAATGCAAGGTTTTTATCAGGTATATGAACTTGGAAATGCAGTGGATTGCTGCTATTTTACAATTAACATCAAAATGCAAGGTTTTTATCAGCTATATGAACTTGAAAATGCATCGAATAGCTGAAATTTTTCAGGCCCCCCAAAAATGCAAAGTTTTTATCAGCTATATGAACTTGGAAATGCAGTGAATTGCTTCGATTTTTTAGGCACCCAAAAATGCAAGGGTTTTTTTTATCAGTTATATGAACTTTTAAATGCAGTGAATTGCTGCAATTTTTCAGGCCCCCCAAAATGCAAGGTTTTTATCAGGTATATGAACTTGGCAATGCAGTGAATTGCTGCAATTTTTCAGGCCCCCCAAAATGCAAGGTTTTTATCAGCTATATGAACTTGGAAATGCAGTGAATTGCTTCAATTTTTCAGGCACCCCAAAAATGCAAGGTTTTTTTTATCAGGTATATGAATTTTTCAATGTAGTAAATTGCTTTAATTTATCAGGCACCCCAAAAATGCAGGATTTTATCAGTTATATGAACTTGGAAAAGCAGTGAATTGCTACAATATTTTAGCCCCCCCCCCCAAATGCAAGGTTTTTATCAGGTATATGAACTTGGAAATGCAGTGAATTGCTGCAATTTTTCAGGCACCCCAAAAATGCAAGGTTTTTTTATCAGGTATATGAACATGGCAATGCAGTAAATTGCTGCAATTTTTCAGGCCCCCCAAAAATGTAAGGTTTTTATCAGCTATATGAACTTGGCAATGCAGTGAATTGCTGCAATTTTTTAGGCATCCCAAAAATGCAAGGTTTTTATCAGCTATATGAACTTGAAAATGCAGTAAAATGCTTCGATTTTCAGGCACCCCAAAAATGCAAGGTTTTTATAAGGTTAATGAATTTGCCAATGTAGTGAATTGCTTCAATTTATCAGGCACCCCAAAATTGCAAGGTTTTCATCAGCTATATGAACTTGAAAATGGATTGAATAGCTGCAATTTTTCAGACCCCCCAAAAATGCAAGTTTTTTTTCAGCAATATGAACTTGGACATGAAGTGAATTGCTTTGATTGTTTAGGCACCCAAAAATGCAAGATTTTTATCAGTTATTTGAACTTTTTGAAATGCAGTAAATTGCTGCAATTTTTCAGGCCCCCCAAAATGCAAGGTTTTTATCAGCTATATGAACTTGGAAATGCAGTGAATTGCTTCAATTTTTCAGGCACCCCAAAAATGCAAGGTTTTTTTTATCAGGTTTATGAATTTTTCAATGTAGTAAATTGCTTTAATTTATCAGGCACCCCAAAAATGCAGGATTTTATCAGTTATATGAACTTAGAAATGCAGTGAATTGCTGCAATTTTTCAGACCCCCCAATATTGTAAGGTTTTTATTAGCTATATGAACTTGGCAATGCAGTAAATTGCTGTAATTTTTCTGCTCCCCCCTCTTAATATGCTAGGTTTTTTATCAAGTATATGACCTTGGCAATGTAGTGAATTACTGCAATTTTTCAGGCCCCCCAAAATGCAAGGTTTTTTATCAGGTATATGAACTTGGAAATGCAGTGAATTGCTGCAATTTTTAAGGCCCCTCAAAAATGCTAGGTTTGTATCAGATATATGAACTTGGAAATGCATTGAATAGCTGCAATTTTTAAGGCCCCCCAAAATGCAAAGTTTTTATCAGCTATATAAACTTGGAAATGCATTGAATAGCTGCAATTTTTCAGGCCCCCCAAAATGCAAAGTTTTTATCAGCTACATGAACTTTGAAATGCAGTGAATTGCTGCTATTTTTCAGACCTTCCCCAAAATGCAAGGTTTTTATCAGCTATTTCAACTTAGAAATGCAGTGGATTGCTTCATTTTTTTCCGCCCCCCCCCAAAAAAAATTGCAAGGATATTATCAGGTATATGAACTTGGCAATGTAGTGAATTGCTTCAATTTATCTGGCACCACAAAAATGCAAGGTTTTTATCAGGTATATGAACTTGGAAATGCAGTGGATTGCTGCTATTTTACAATTAACATCAAAATGCAAGCTTTTTATCAGCTATATGAACTTGAAAATGCATCGAATAGCTGAAATTTTTCAGGCCCCCCAAAAATGCAAAGTTTTTATCAGCTATATGAACTTGGAAATGCAGTGAATTGCTTCGATTTTTTAAGCACCCAAAAATGCAAGGGTTTTTTTTTATCAGTTATATGAACTTTTAAATGCAGTGAATTGCTGCAATTTTTCAGGCCCCCCAAAATGCAAGGTTTTTATCAGGTATATGAACTTGGCAATGCAGTGAATTGCTGCAATTTTTCAGGCCCCCCAAAATGCAAGGTTTTTATCAGCTATATGAACTTGGAAATGCAGTGAATTGCTTCAATTTTTCAGGCACCCCAAAAATGCAAGGTTTTTTTTTATCAGGTATATGAATTTTTCAATGTAGTAAATTGCTTTAATTTATCAGGCACCCCAAAAATGCAGGATTTTATCAGTTATATGAACTTAGAAATGCAGTGAATTGCTGCAATTTTTCAGACCCCCCAATATTGTAAGGTTTTTATTAGCTATATGAACTTGGCAATGCAGTAAATTGCTGTAATTTTTCTGCTCCCCCCTCCTAATATGCTAGGTTTTTATCAAGTATATGACCTTGGCAATGTAGTGAATTACTGCAATTTTTCAGGCCCCCCAAAATGCAAGGTTTTTTTTATCAGGTATATGAGCTTGGAAATGCAGTGAATTGCTGCAATTTTTAAGGCCCCTCAAAAATGCTAGGTTTGTATCAGATATATGAACTTGGAAATGCATTGAATAGCTGCAATTTTTAAGGCCCCCCAAAATGCAAAGTTATTATCAGCTATATAAACTTGGAAATGCATTGAATAGCTGCAATTTTTCAGGCCCCCCAAAATGCAAAGTTTTTATCAGCTACATGAACTTTGAAATGCAGTGAATTGCTGCTATTTTTCAGACCTTCCCCAAAATGCAAGGTTTTTATCAGCTATTTTAACTTAGAAATGCAGTGGATTGCTTCATTTTTTTCAGCCCCCCCCCCCCAAAAAAAAATGCAAGGATATTATCAGGTATATGAACTTGGCAATGTAGTGAATTGCTTCAATTTATCTGGCACCACAAAAATGCAAGGTTTTTATCAGGTATATGAACTTGGAAATGCAGTGGATTGCTGCTATTTTACAATTAACATCAAAATGCAAGCTTTTTATCAGCTATATGAACTTGAAAATGCATCGAATAGCTGAAATTTTTCAGGCCCCCCAAAAATGCAAAGTTTTTATCAGCTATATGAACTTGGAAATGCAGTGAATTGCTTCGATTTTTTAAGCACCCAAAAATGCAAGGGTTTTTTTTAATCAGTTATATGAACTTTTAAATGCAGTGAATTGCTGCAATTTTTCAGGCCCCCCAAAATGCAAGGTTTTTATCAGGTATATGAACGTGGCAATGCAGTGAATTGCTGCAATTTTTCAGGCCCCCCAAAATGCAAGGTTTTTATCAGCTATATGAACTTGGAAATGCAGTGAATTGCTTCAATTTTTCAGGCACCCCAAAAATGCAAGGTTTTTTTTATCAGGTATATGAATTTTTCAATGTAGTAAATTGCTTTAATTTATCAGGCACCCCAAAAATGCAGGATTTTATCAGTTATATGAACTTAGAAATGCAGTGAATTGCTGCAATTTTTCAGACCCCCCAATATTATAAGGTTTTTATTAGCTATATGAACTTGGCAATGCAGTAAATTGCTGTAATTTTTCTGCTGCCCCCTCCTAATATGCTAGGTTTTTATCAAGTATATGACCTTGGCAATGTAGTGAATTACTGCAATTTTTCAGGTCCCCCAAAATGCAAGGTTTTTTTATCAGGTATATGAGCTTGGAAATGCAGTGAATTGCTGCAATTTTTAAGGCCCCTCAAAAATGCTAGGTTTGTATCAGATATATGAACTTGGAAATGCATTGAATAGCTGCAATTTTTAAGGCCCCCCAAAATGCAAAGTTTTTATCAGCTATATAAACTTGGAAATGCATTGAATAGCTGCAATTTTTCAGGCCCCCCAAAATGCAAAGTTTTTATCAGCTACATGAACTTTGAAATGCAGTGAATTGCTGCTATTTTTCAGACCTTCCCCAAAATGCAAGGTTTTTATCAGCTATTTCAACTTAGAATTGCAGTGGATTGCTTCATTTTTTTCAGCCCCCCCCCAAAAAAAAACATGCAAGGATATTATCAGGTATATGAACTTGGCAATGTAGTGAATTACTTCAATTTATCAGGCACCACAAAAATGCAAGGTTTTTATCAGGTATATGAACTTGGAAATGCAGTGGATTGCTGCTATTTTACAATTAACATCAAAATGCAAGGTTTTTATCAGCTATATGAACTTGAAAATGCATCGAATAGCTGAAATTTTTCAGGCCCCCCAAAAATGCAAAGTTTTTATCAGCTATATGAACTTGGAAATGCAGTGAATTGCTTCGATTTTTTAGGCACCCAAAAATGCAAGGGTTTTTTTTATCAGTTATATGAACTTTTAAATGCAGTGAATTGCTGCAATTTTTCAGGCCCCCCAAAATGCAAGGTTTTTATCAGGTATATGAACTTGGCAATGCAGTGAATTGCTGCAATTTTTCAGGCCCCCCAAAATGCAAGGTTTTTATCAGCTATATGAACTTGGAAATGCAGTGAATTGCTTCAATTTTTCAGGCACCCCAAAAATGCAAGGTTTTTTTTATCAGGTATATGAATTTTTCAATGTAGTAAATTGCTTTAATTTATCAGGCACCCCAAAAATGCAGGATTTTATCAGTTATATGAACTTAGAAATGCAGTGAATTGCTGCAATTTTTCAGACCCCCCAATATTGTAAGGTTTTTATTAGCTATATGAACTTGGCAATGCAGTAAATTGCTGTAATTTTTCTGCTCCCCCCTCCTAATATGCTAGGTTTTTATCAAGTATATGACCTTGGCAATGTAGTGAATTACTGCAATTTTTCAGGCCCCCCAAAATGCAAGGTTTTTTTTATCAGGTATATGAGCTTGGAAATGCAGTGAATTGCTGCAATTTTTAAGGCCCCTCAAAAATGCTAGGTTTGTATCAGATATATGAACTTGGAAATGCATTGAATAGCTGCAATTTTTAAGGCCCCCCAAAATGCAAAGTTATTATCAGCTATATAAACTTGGAAATGCATTGAATAGCTGCAATTTTTCAGGCCCCCCAAAATGCAAAGTTTTTATCAGCTACATGAACTTTGAAATGCAGTGAATTGCTGCTATTTTTCAGACCTTCCCCAAAATGCAAGGTTTTTATCAGCTATTTTAACTTAGAAATGCAGTGGATTGCTTCATTTTTTTCAGCCCCCCCCCCCCAAAAAAAATGCAAGGATATTATCAGGTATATGAACTTGGCAATGTAGTGAATTGCTTCAATTTATCAGGCACCACAAAAATGCAAGGTTTTTATCAGGTATATGAACTTGGAAATGCAGTGGATTGCTGCTATTTTACAATTAACATCAAAATGCAAGGTTTTTATCAGCTATATGAACTTGAAAATGCATCGAATAGCTGAAATTTTTCAGGCCCCCCAAAAATGCAAAGTTTTTATCAGCTATATGAACTTGGAAATGCAGTGAATTGCTTCGATTTTTTAGGCACCCAAAAATGCAAGGGTTTTTTTTATCAGTTATATGAACTTTTAAATGCAGTGAATTGCTGCAATTTTTCAGGCCCCCCAAAATGCAAGGTTTTTATCAGGTATATGAACTTGGCAATGTAGTGAATTGCTGCAATTTTTCAGGCCCCCCAAAATGCAAGGTTTTTATCAGCTATATGAACTTGGAAATGCAGTGAATTGCTTCAATTTTTCAGGCACCCCAAAAATGCAAGGTTTTTTTTATCAGGTATATGAATTTTTCAATGTAGTAAATTGCTTTAATTTATCAGGCACCCCAAAAATGCAGGATTTTATCAGTTATATGAACTTAGAAATGCAGTGAATTGCTGCAATTTTTCAGACCCCCCAATATTGTAAGGTTTTTATTAGCTATATGAACTTGGCAATGCAGTAAATTGCTGTAATTTTTCTGCTCCCCCCTCCTAATATGCTAGGTTTTTATCAAGTATATGACCTTGGCAATGTAGTGAATTACTGCAATTTTTCAGGCCCCCCAAAATGCAAGGTTTTTTATCAGGTATATGAATTTGGAAATGCAGTGAATTGCTGCAATTTTTAAGGCCCCTCAAAAATGCTAGGTTTGTATCAGATATATGAACTTGGAAATGCATTGAATAGCTGCAATTTTTCAGGCCCCCCAAAATGCAAAGTTTTTATCAGCTACATGAACTTTGAAATGCAGTGAATTGCTGCTATTTTTCAGACCTTCCCCAAAATGCAAGGTTTTTATCAGCTATTTCAACTTAGAAATGCAGTGGATTGCTTCATTTTTTTCAGCTCCCCCCCCAAAAAAAATGCAAGGATATTATCAGGTATATGAACTTGGCAATGCAGTGAATTGCTGCAATTTTTAAGGCCCCTCAAAAATGCTATTTTTGTATCAGATATATGAATTTGGAAAAGCAGTGAATTGCTACAATATTTTAGCCCCCCCAATAGAAGGTTTTTAGCAGGTATATGAACTTTTAAATGCAGTGAATTGCTGCAATTTTTCAGGCCCCCCACAAAATGCAAGGATTTTATCAGGTATATGAACTTGGCAATGCAGTGAATTGCTGCAATTTTTAAGGCCCCTCAAAAATGCTATTTTTGTATCAGATATATGAATTTGGAAAAGCAGTGAATTGCTACAATATTTTAGCCCCCCCCCCCAAATAGAAGGTTTTTAGCAGGTATATGAACTTGGAAATGCAGTGAATTGCTTTGATTTTTCAGGCCCCCAAAAATGCAAGGACTTTATCAGCTATATGAACTTGGAAATGCAGTGTATTGCATATATTTTTTAGCCCCCTCCCCAAATACAAGGTTTTCATCAGGTATATGAACTTGGAAATGCAGTGAATTGCTTCAATTTTTCAGCCCCCCCCCCAAAAAAAAAATGCATTTTTTTTAATCAAGTATATGAACTTGGCAATGTAGTGAATTGCTTAAATTTATCATGCATCCTAAAAATGCAAGGTTTTTATCAGCTGTATGAACTTGGAATTGCATTGAATTACTGCAATTTTTAAGGCCCCCAAAAATGCAAGGATTTTATCAGCTATATGAACTTGGCAATGCAGTGAATTGCTGCAATTTTTCAGACCCCCCAAATATAAGGTTTTTATCAGGTATATGAACTTGGCAATGCAGTGAATTGCTTAGATTTTTTAGCCACCCGAAAATGCAAGTTTTTTAAATCAGTTATATGAACTTTTAAATGCAGTGAATTGCTGCAATTTTTCAGGCCCCCCAAAAATGTAAGGTTTTTATCAGCTATATGAACTTGGCAATGCAGTGAATTGCTGCAATTTTTAAGGCCCCTCAAAAATGCTAGGTTTGTATCAGATATATGAACTTGGAAAAGCAGTGAATTGCTACAATATTTTAGCCCCCCCAAAAAATGCAAGGTTTTCATGAGCTATATGAACTTGGAAATGCAGTGAATTGCTGCAATTTTTCAGGCCCCCCAAAAATGTAAGGTTTTTATCAGCTATATGAACTTGGCAATGCAGTGAATTGCTGCAATTTTTTAGGCATCCCAAAAATGCAAGGTTTTTATCAGCTATATGAACTTGGAAATGCAGTGTAATGCTTCGATTTTCAGGCACCCCAAAATGCAAGGTTTTTATAAGGTTTATGAACTTGCCAATGTAGTGAATTGCTTCAATTTATCAGGCACCCCAAAATTGCAAGGTTTTCATCAGCTATATGAACTTGAAAATGGATTGAATAGCTGCAATTTTTCAGACCCCCAAAAATGCAAGGTTTTTTTCAGCAATATGAACTTGGACATGCAGTGAATTGCTTTCATTGTTTAGGCACCCAAAAATGCAAGATTTTTATCAGTTATTTGAACTTTTTGAAATGCAGTGAATTGCTGCAATTTTTCAGGCCCCCCCAAAATGCAAGGTTTTTATCAGCTATATGAACTTGGAAATGCAGTGAATTGCTGCAATTTTTCAGGCACCCCAAAAATGCAAGGTTTTTTTTATCAGGTATATGAATTTTTCAATGTAGTAAATTGCTTTAATTTATCAGGCACCCCAAAAATGCAGGATTTTATCAGTTATATGAACTTAGAAATGCAGTGAATTGCTGCAATTTTTCAGACCCCCCAATATTGTAAGGTTTTTATTAGCTATATGAACTTGGCAATGCAGTAAATTGCTGTAATTTTTCTGCTCCCCCCTCCTAATATGCTAGGTTTTTATCAAGTATATGACCTTGGCAATGTAGTGAATTACTGCAATTTTTCAGGCCCCCAAAAATGCAAAGTTTTTATCAGCTATATAAACTTGGAAATGCAGTGAATTGCTTCGATTTTTTAGGCACCCAAAAAATGCAAGTTTTTTAGCAGTTATATGAACTTTTAAATGCAGTGAATTGCTATAATTTTTCAGGCCCCCCAAAATGCAAGGTTTTTTATCAGGAATATGAACTTGGAAATGCAGTGAATTGCTGCAATTTTTAAGGCCCCTCAAAAATGCTAGGTTTGTATCAGATATATGAACTTGGAAATGCATTGAATAGCTGCAATTTTTAAGGCCCCCCAAAATGCAAAGTTTTTATCAGCTATATAAACTTGGAAATGCATTGAATAGCTGCAATTTTTCAGGCCCCCCAAAATGCAAAGTTTTTATCAGCTACACGAACTTTGAAATGCAGTGAATTGCTGCTATTTTTCAGACCTTCCCCAAAATGCAAGGTTTTTATCAGCTATTTCAACTTAGAATTGCAGTGGATTGCTTCATTTTTTTCAGCTCCCCCCCCCCAAAAAAAACTGCAAGGATATTATCAGGTATATGAACTTGGCAATGTAGTGAATTGCTTCAATTTATCTGGCACCACAAAAATGCAAGGTTTTTATCAGGTATATGAACTTGGAAATGCAGTGGATTGCTGCTATTTTACAATTAACATCAAAATGCAAGGTTTTTATCAGCTATATGAACTTGAAAATGCATCGAATAGCTGAAATTTTTCAGGCCCCCCAAAAATGCAAAGTTTTTTTCAGCTATATGAACTTGGAAATGCAGTGAATTGCTTCGATTTTTTAGGCACCCAAAAATGCAAGGTTTTTTTTATCAGTTATATGAACTTTTAAATGCAGTGAATTGCTGCAATTTTTCAGGCCCCCCACAAAATGCAAGGTTTTTATCAGGTATATGAACTTGGCAATGCAGTGAATTGCTGCAATTTTTAAGGCCCCTCAAAAATGCTATTTTTGTATCAGATATATGAATTTGGAAAAGCAGTGAATTGCTACAATATTTTAGCCCCCCCCCCCAAATAGAAGGTTTTTAGCAGGTATATGAACTTAGAAATGCAGTGAATTGCTGCAATTTTTTAGACACCCCAAAAATGCAAGGTTTTCATGAGCTATATGAACTTAGAAATGCAGTGAATTGCTGCACTTTTTCAGGCACCACAAAAATGCAAGGTTTCATGAGCTATATGAACTGGGAAATGCAGTGAATTACTTTGATTTTTCAGGAACCCCAAAAATGTAAGGTTTTTATCATCTATATGAACTTGGCAATGCAGTGAATTGCTGCAATTTTTCTGCCCCCCCTCCAATATGATAGGTTTTTATCAGGTATATGAACTTGGAAATGCAGTGAATTGCTTAAATTTTTTTTAAGGCCCACCCAAAAAAAAGCCAAGTTTTTTTTTTATTAACTACATGAACTTGGCAATGTAGTGACTTGTTTCAATTTATCAGGCTCCCCAAAAATGCAAGGTTTTTATCAGTTATATGAACTTAGAAATGCAGTAGATTGCTTCAATTTTTTACCCCCCCCCCCCCGAAAAAATACAAGGATTTTATTAGGTATATGAACTTGGCAATGCAGTGAATTGCTGCAATTTTTAAGGCACCCCAAAAATGCAAGGATTTTATCAGCTATATGAACTTGGAAATGCAGTGTATTGCTTATATTGTTTAGCCTTCCCCCCAATACAAGGCTTTCATCAGGTATATGAATTTGGAAATGCAGTAAATTGCTTTAATTTTTCAGCCCCCCCCCCCCAAAAAAATGCATTTTATTTTAATCAAGTATATGAACTTGGCAATGTAGTGAATTGCTTAAATTTATCATGCACCCTAAAAATGCAAGGTTTTTATCAGCTATATGAACTTGGCAATGCAGTGAATTGCTGCAATTTTTCTGCCCCCCTCCTCCAATATGCTAGGTTTTTATCAGCTGTATGAACTTGGAAATGCAGTGAATTGCTTAAATTTTTCAGGCCCCCCTCCAAAAAAAAACTGCAATTGTTTTTTAATCAAGTATATGAACTTGGCAATGTAGTGAATTGCTTAAATTTGTCATGCACCCTAAAAATGCAAGGATTTTATCAGCTATATGAACTTGGAAATGCAGTGAATTGCTTCGATTTTTTAGGCACCCAAAAATG
The DNA here is from genome assembly GCF_031893055.1 of Leptodactylus fuscus. Taxonomy (NCBI): domain Eukaryota; kingdom Metazoa; phylum Chordata; class Amphibia; order Anura; family Leptodactylidae; genus Leptodactylus; species Leptodactylus fuscus. The sequence goes on along the minus strand of NC_134274.1, from coordinate 69,787,769 downwards.
CAAGTTTTTTTTTTTTTATCAGCTATATGAACTTTTAAATGCAGTGAATTGCTGCAATTTTTCAGGCACCCCAAAAAATGCAAAGTTTTTATCAGGTGCAGTGTATTTCTTATATTTTTTAGGCCCCCACCCAAAAATATAAGGTTTTTATCAGGTATATGAACTTGGCAATGCAGTGAATTGCTGCAATTTTTCAGGCACCCCAAAAATGTAAGTTTTTTTTAATAGCTATATGAAGTTGGAAATGCAGTGAATTGCTTCGATTTATCAGGCACCCCAAAAATGCAAGGTTTTAATCAGCTATATGAACTTGGAAATGCATTGAATAGCTGCAATTTTTAAACCCTCCCCCCCCAAAAAAAATGCTAGGTCGTTTTGAGCTATATGAACTTGGAAATCCAATGAACCGCTTCAATTTATCAGGCACCACAAAAAAGCAAGGTTTTTATCAGCTATATGAACTTAGAAATGCAGTGGATTGCTTCAATTTTACAGCCCCCCCAATAAAAAAAAAAAAGAAAGGTTTTTATCAGGTATATGAACTTGGAAATGTAGTGAATTGCTTCAAATTATCAGGCACCCCAAAAATGCAAGGTTTTTTTTATCAGTTATATGAACTTGGAAATACAGTGAATTGCTGCAATTTTTTTAGCCCGTCTAAAATGCTATTTTTGTATCAGATATATGAATTTGGAAAAGCAGTGAATTGCTACAATATTTTAGGCCCCCCCCAAAAATAGAAGGTTTTTAGCAGGTATATTAACTTAGAAATGCAGTGAATTGCTGCAATTTTTCAGGCACCACAAAAATGCAAGGTTTCATGAGCTATATGAACTGGGAAATGCAGTGAATTACTTTGATTTTTCAGGAACCCCAAAAATGTAAGGTTTTTATCAGCTATATGAACTTGGCAATGCAGTGAATTGCTGCAATTTTTCTGCCCCCCCTCCAATATGATAGGTTTTTATCAGGTATATGAACTTGGAAATGCAGTGAATTGCTTAAATTTTTTTAAGGCCCCCCCCAAAAAAAGCCAAGTTTTTTTTATTAACTACATGAACTTGGCAATGTAGTGACTTGTTTCAATTTTTAAGGCACCCCAAAATGCAAGGATTTTATCAGCTATATAAACTTGGAAATGCAGTGTATTGCTTATATTTTTTAGCCCCCCCCCAAATACAAGGTTTTCATCAGGTATATGAACTTGGAAATACAGTAAATTGCTATAATTTTTTAGCCCCCCCCCAAAAAAAATGCATTTTATTTTAATCAAGTATATGAACTTGGCAATGTAGTGAATTGCTTAAATTTATCATGCACCCTAAAAATGCAAGGTTTTTATCAGCTATATGAACTTGGCAATGCAGTGAATTGCTTAAATTTTTCAGCCCCCCCCCCCCCAAAAAATGCATTTTATTTAATCAAGTATATGAACTTGGCAATGTAGTGAATTGCTTAAATTTATCATGCATCCTAAAAATGCAAGGTTTTTATCAGCGATATGAACTTGGAAATGCAGTGAATTGCTACAATTTTTAAGGCCCCCAAAAATGCAAGTTTTTTTTTTATAGCTATATGAACTTGGAAATGCAGTGAATTGCTTTGAGTTTTCAGTCCCCCAAAAATGCAAGGATTTTATCAGCTATATGAACTTGGAAATGCAGTGTATTGCATATATTTTTTAGCCCCCTCCCCATATACAAGGTTTTCATCAGGTATATGAACTTGGAAATGCAGTGAATTGCTTCAATTTTTCAGCCCCCCTTAAAAAAAAATGCATTTTTTTTAATCAAGTATATGAGCTTGGCAATGTAGTGAATTGCTTAAATTTATCATGCATCCTAAAAATGCAAGGTTTTTATCAGCTGTATGAACTTGGAATTGCATTGAATTACTGCAATTTTTAAGGCCCCCCAAAATGCAAGGATTTTATCAGCTATATGAACTTGGCAATGCAGTGAATTGCTGCAATTTTTCAGACCCCCAAATATAAGGTTTTTATCAGGTATGTGAACTTGGCAATGCAGTAAATTGCTTAGATTTTTTAGCCACCCAAAAATGCAAGTTTTTTAAATCAGTTATATGAACTTTTAAATGCAGTGAATTGCTGCAATTTTTCAGGCCCCCCCAAAATGCAAGGTTTTTTATCAGGTATATGAACTTAGAAATACAGTGAATTGCTGCAATTTTTAAGGCCCCTCAAAAATGCTAGGTTTGTATCAGATATATGAACTTGGAAAAGCAGTGAATTGCTACAATATTTTAGCCCCCCCCCAAAAAAAATTGGAAGGTTTTTAGCAGGTATATGAACTTAGAAATGCAGTGAATTGCTGCAATTTTTTAGACACCCCAAAAATGCAAGGTTTTCATGAGCTATATGAACTTGGAAATGCAGTGAATTGCTGCAATTTTTTAAGACCCCCGAAAATGCACGGTTTTTAATATCTATATGAACTGGGAAATGCAGTGAATTGCTTTGATTTTTCAGGAACCCCAAAAATGTAAGGTTTTTATCAGCTATATGAACTTAGAAATGCAGTAGATTGCTTCAATTTTTTAGCCCCCCCCCCCAAAAAAAATACAAGGATTTTATAAGGTATATGAACTTGGCAATGCAATGAATTGCTGCAATTTTTAAGGCACCCCAAAAATGCAAGGTTTTAATCAGCTGTATGAATTTGGAAATGCAGTGAATTGCTACAATTTTTCAGGCCCCCCCAAAAAAGCAAGTTTTTTTTTTTTATAGCTATATGAACTTGGAAATGCAGTGAATTGCTTTGATTTGTCAGGCCCCAAAAAATGCAAGGATTTTATCAGCTATATGAACTTGGAAATGCAGTGTATTGCTTATATTTTTTAGGCCCCCCCCCAATACAAGGTTTTCATCAGGAATATGAACTTGGAAATACAGTGAATTGCTTCAATTTTTCAGCCTCCCCCCCCAAAAAATGCATTTTTTTTAATCAAGTATATGAACTTGGCAATGTAGGGAATTGCTTCAATTTATCATGCACCCTAAAAATGCAAGGTTTTTATCAGCTGCATGAACTTGGAAATGCAGTGAATTGCTGCAATTTTACAGCCCCCCCCAAAAAAAAAATGCAAGGTTTTTATCAGATATATGAACTTGGAAATGCAGTGAATTGCTGTAATTTTTAAGGCCGCCCAAAAAATGCTAGGATTGTATGAAATATATGAACTTGGAAAAGCAGTGAATTGCTACAATATTTTAGCCCCCCCCCCAAATGCAAGGTTTTTATCAGGTATATGAACTTGGAAATGCAGTGAATTGCTGCAATTTTTCAGGCACCCCAAAAATGCAAGGTTTTTTTTATCAGGTATATGAACATGGCAATGCAGTAAATTGCTGCAATTTTTCAGGCCCCCCAAAAATGTAAGGTTTTTATCAGCTATATGAACTTGGCAATGCAGTGAATTGCTGCAATTTTTTAGGCATCCCAAAAATGCAAGGTTTTTATCAGCTATATGAACTTGGAAATGCAGTGAAATGCTTCGATTTTCAGGCACCCCAAAAATGCAAGGTTTTTATCAGCTATATGAACTTGGAAATGCAGTAAAATGCTTCGATTTTCAGGCACCCCAAAAATGCAAGGTTTTTATAAGGTTTATGAATTTGCCAATGTAGTGAATTGCTTCAATTTATCAGGCACCCCAAAATTGCAAGGTTTTCATCAGCTATATGAACTTGAAAATGGATTGAATAGCTGCAATTTTTCAGACCCCCCAAAAATGCAAGTTTTTTTTCAGCAATATGAACTTGGACATGCAGTGAATTGCTTTGATTGTTTAGGCACCCAAAAATGCAAGATTTTTATCAGTTATTTGAACTTTTTGAAATGCAGTAAATTGCTGCAATTTTTCAGGCCCCCCAAAATGCAAGGTTTTTATCAGCTATATGAACTTGGAAATGCAGTGAATTGCTTCAATTTTTCAGGCACCCCAAAAATGCAAGGTTTTTTTTATCAGGTTTATGAATTTTTCAATGTAGTAAATTGCTTTAATTTATCAGGCACCCCAAAAATGCAGGATTTTATCAGTTATATGAACTTAGAAATGCAGTGAATTGCTGCAATTTTTCAGACCCCCCAATATTGTAAGGTTTTTATTAGCTATATGAACTTGGCAATGCAGTAAATTGCTGTAATTTTTCTGCTCCCCCCTCTTAATATGCTAGGTTTTTTATCAAGTATATGACCTTGGCAATGTAGTGAATTACTGCAATTTTTCAGGCCCCCCAAAATGCAAGGTTTTTTATCAGGTATATGAACTTGGAAATGCAGTGAATTGCTGCAATTTTTAAGGCCCCTCAAAAATGCTAGGTTTGTATCAGATATATGAACTTGGAAATGCATTGAATAGCTGCAATTTTTAAGGCCCCCCAAAATGCAAAGTTTTTATCAGCTATATAAACTTGGAAATGCATTGAATAGCTGCAATTTTTCAGGCCCCCCAAAATGCAAAGTTTTTATCAGCTACATGAACTTTGAAATGCAGTGAATTGCTGCTATTTTTCAGACCTTCCCCAAAATGCAAGGTTTTTATCAGCTATTTCAACTTAGAAATGCAGTGGATTGCTTCATTTTTTTCAGCCCCCCCCCCAAAAAAAATGCAAGGATATTATCAGGTATATGAACTTGGCAATGTAGTGAATTGCTTCAATTTATCTGGCACCACAAAAATGCAAGGTTTTTATCAGGTATATGAACTTGGAAATGCAGTGGATTGCTGCTATTTTACAATTAACATCAAAATGCAAGCTTTTTATCAGCTATATGAACTTGAAAATGCATCGAATAGCTGAAATTTTTCAGGCCCCCCAAAAATGCAAAGTTTTTATCAGCTATATGAACTTGGAAATGCAGTGAATTGCTTCGATTTTTTAAGCACCCAAAAATGCAAGGGTTTTTTTTTATCAGTTATATGAACTTTTAAATGCAGTGAATTGCTGCAATTTTTCAGGCCCCCCAAAATGCAAGGTTTTTATCAGGTATATGAACTTGGCAATGCAGTGAATTGCTGCAATTTTTCAGGCCCCCCAAAATGCAAGGTTTTTATCAGCTATATGAACTTGGAAATGCAGTGAATTGCTTCAATTTTTCAGGCACCCCAAAAATGCAAGGTTTTTTTATCAGGTATATGAATTTTTCAATGTAGTAAATTGCTTTAATTTATCAGGCACCCCAAAAATGCAGGATTTTATCAGTTATATGAACTTAGAAATGCAGTGAATTGCTGCAATTTTTCAGACCCCCCAATATTATAAGGTTTTTATTAGCTATATGAACTTGGCAATGCAGTAAATTGCTGTAATTTTTCTGCTGCCCCCTCCTAATATGCTAGGTTTTTATCAAGTATATGACCTTGGCAATGTAGTGAATTACTGCAATTTTTCAGGTCCCCCAAAATGCAAGGTTTTTTATCAGGTATATGAGCTTGGAAATGCAGTGAATTGCTGCAATTTTTAAGGCCCCTCAAAAATGCTAGGTTTGTATCAGATATATGAACTTGGAAATGCATTGAATAGCTGCAATTTTTAAGGCCCCCCAAAATGCAAAGTTTTTATCAGCTATATAAACTTGGAAATGCATTGAATAGCTGCAATTTTTCAGGCCCCCCAAAATGCAAAGTTTTTATCAGCTACATGAACTTTGAAATGCAGTGAATTGCTGCTATTTTTCAGACCTTCCCCAAAATGCAAGGTTTTTATCAGCTATTTCAACTTAGAATTGCAGTGGATTGCTTCATTTTTTTCAGCCCCCCCCCCCCAAAAAAATGCAAGGATATTATCAGGTATATGAACTTGGCAATGTAGTGAATTACTTCAATTTATCAGGCACCACAAAAATGCAAGGTTTTTATCAGGTATATGAACTTGGAAATGCAGTGGATTGCTGCTATTTTACAATTAACATCAAAATGCAAGGTTTTTATCAGCTATATGAACTTGAAAATGCATCGAATAGCTGAAATTTTTCAGGCCCCCCCAAAATGCAAAGTTTTTATCAGCTATATGAACTTGGAAATGCAGTGAATTGCTTCGATTTTTTAGGCACCCAAAAATGCAAGGGTTTTTTTTTATCAGTTATATGAACTTTTAAATGCAGTGAATTGCTGCAATTTTTCAGGCCCCCCAAAATGCAAGGTTTTTATCAGGTATATGAACTTGGCAATGCAGTGAATTGCTGCAATTTTTCAGGCCCCCCAAAATGCAAGGTTTTTATCAGCTATATGAACTTGGAAATGCAGTGAATTGCTTCAATTTTTCAGGCACCCCAAAAATGCAAGGTTTTTTTTATCAGGTATATGAATTTTTCAATGTAGTAAATTGCTTTAATTTATCAGGCACCCCAAAAATGCAGGATTTTATCAGTTATATGAACTTAGAAATGCAGTGAATTGCTGCAATTTTTCAGGCCCCCCAAAATGCAAGGTTTTTATCAGGTATATGAACTTGGCAATGTAGTGAATTGCTGCAATTTTTCAGGCCCCCCAAAATGCAAGGTTTTTATCAGCTATATGAACTTGGAAATGCAGTGAATTGCTTCAATTTTTCAGGCACCCCAAAAATGCAAGGTTTTTTTTATCAGGTATATGAATTTTTCAATGTAGTAAATTGCTTTAATTTATCAGGCACCCCAAAAATGCAGGATTTTATCAGTTATATGAACTTAGAAATACAGTGAATTGCTGCAATTTTTCAGACCCCCCAATATTGTAAGGTTTTTATTAGCTATATGAACTTGGCAATGCAGTAAATTGCTGTAATTTTTCTGCTCCCCCCTCCTAATATGCTAGGTTTTTATCAAGTATATGACCTTGGCAATGTAGTGAATTACTGCAATTTTTCAGGCCCCCCAAAATGCAAGGTTTTTTATCAGGTATATGAACTTGGAAATGCAGTGAATTGCTGCAATTTTTAAGGCCCCTCAAAAATGCTAGGTTTGTATCAGATATATGAACTTGGAAATGCATTGAATAGCTGCAATTTTTCAGGCCCCCCAAAATGCAAAGTTTTTATCAGCTACATGAACTTTGAAATGCAGTGAATTGCTGCTATTTTTCAGACCTTCCCCAAAATGCAAGGTTTTTATCAGCTATTTCAACTTAGAAATTCAGTGGATTGCTTCATTTTTTTCAGCCCCCCCCCCAAAAAAAATGCAAGGATATTATCAGGTATATGAACTTGGCAATGTAGTGAATTACTTCAATTTATCAGGCACCACAAAAATGCAAGGTTTTTATCAGGTATATGAACTTGGAAATGCAGTGGATTGCTGCTATTTTACAATTAACATCAAAATGCAAGCTTTTTATCAGCTATATGAACTTGAAAATGCATCGAATAGCTGAAATTTTTCAGGCCCCCCAAAAATGCAAAGTTTTTATCAGCTATATGAATTTGGAAATGCAGTGAATTGCTTCGATTTTTTAGGCACCCAAAAATGCAAGGGTTTTTTTTATCAGTTATATGAACTTTTAAATGCAGTGAATTGCTGCAATTTTTCAGGCCCCCCAAAATGCAAGGTTTTTATCAGGTATATGAACTTGGCAATGCAGTGAATTGCTGCAATTTTTCAGGCCCCCCAAAATGCAAGGTTTTTATCAGCTATATGAACTTGGAAATGCAGTGAATTGCTTCAATTTTTCAGGCACCCCAAAAATGCAAGGTTTTTTTTATCAGGTATATGAATTTTTCAATGTAGTAAATTGCTTTAATTTATCAGGCACCCCAAAAATGCAGGATTTTATCAGTTATATGAACTTGGCAATGCAGTGAATTGCTGCAATTTTTAAGGCCCCTCAAAAATGCTATTTTTGTATCAGATATATGAATTTGGAAAAGCAGTGAATTGCTACAATATTTTAGCCCCCCCCAAAAAATAGAAGGTTTTTATCAGGTATATGAACTTGGCAATGCAGTGAATTGCTGCAATTTTTCAGGCACCACAAAAATGCAAGGTTTCATGAGCTATATGAATTGGGAAATGCAGTGAATTGCTGCAATTTTTCTGCCCCCCCTCCAATATGATAGGTTTTTATCAGGTATATGAACTTGGAAATGCAGAGAATTGCTTAAATTTTTTTTAAGGCCCCCCCCCCAAAAAAAGCCAAGTTTTTTTTATTAACTACATGAACTTGGCAATGTAGTGACTTGTTTCAATTTATCAGGCTCCCCAAAAATGCAAGGTTTTTATCAGCTATATGAAATTAGAAATGCAGTAGATTGCTTCAATTTTTAACCCCCCCCCCCGAAAAAAATACAAGGATTTTATTAGGTATATGAACTTGGCAATGCAGTGAATTGCTGCAATTTTTAAGGCACCCCAAAAATGCAAGGATTTTATCAGCTATATGAACTTGGAAATGCAGTGTATTGCTTATATTTTTTAGCCCCCCCCCAAATACAAGGTTTTCATCAGGTATATGAACTTGGCAATGCAGTAAATTGCTTTAATTTTTCAGCCCCCCCCCCAAAAAAAAATGCATTTTATTTTAATCAAGTATATGAACTTGGCAATGTAGTGAATTGCTTAAATTTATCATGCACCCTAAAAATGCAAGGTTTTTATCAGCTATATGAACTTGGCAATGCATTGAATTGCTACAATTTTTCAAACCCCCCAAAAATGTAAGGTTTGTTTCAGCTATATGAACTTGGCAATGCAGTGAATTGCTGCAATTTTTCTGCCGCCCCCCCCTCCAATATGCTAGGTTTTTATCAGCTGTATGAACTTGGAAATGCAGTGAATTGCTTAAATTTTTCAGGCCCCCCTCCAAAAAAAAACTGCAATTGTTTTTTAATCAAGTATATGAACTTGGCAATGTAGTGAATTGCTTAAATTTATCATGCACCCTAAAAATGCAAGGATTTTATCAGCTATATGAACTTGGAAATGCAGTGAATTGCTTTGATTTTTCAGGCCCCCAAAAATGCAAGGACTTTATCAGCTATATGAACTTGGAAATGTCAGTGTATTGCATATATTTTTTAGCCCCCTCCCCAAATACAAGGTTTTCATCAGGTATATGAACTTGGAAATGCAGTGAATTGCTTCAATTTTTCAGCCCCCCCCAAAAAAAAAAATGCATTTTTTTTTATCAAGTATATGAACTTGGCAATGTACTGAATTGCTTAAATTTATCATGCATCCTAAAAATGCAAGGTTTTTATCAGCTGTATGAACTTGGAATTGCATTGAATTACTGCAATTTTTAAGGCCCCCAAAAATGCAAGGATTTTATCAGCTATATGAACTTGGCAATGCAGTGAATTGCTGCAATTTTTCAGACCCCCCAAATATAAGGTTTTTATCAGGTATATGAACTTGGCAATGCAGTGAATTGCTTAGATTTTTTAGCCACCCGAAAATGCAAGTTTTTAAATCAGTTATATGAACTTTTAAATGCAGTGAATTGCTGCAATTTTTCAGGCCCCCCAAAAATGCAAGGTTTTTTTTTATCAGGGATATGAATTTTTCAATGTAGTAAATTGCTTTAATTTATCAGGCACCCCAAAAATGCAGGTTTTTATCAGGTATATGAACTTAGAAATACAGTGAATTGCTGCAATTTTTAAGGCCCCTCAAAAATGCTAGGTTTGTATCAGATATATGAACTTAGAAAAGCAGTGAATTGCTACAATATTTTAGCCCCCCCAAAAAAATGGAAGGTTTTTAGCAGGTATATGAACTTAGAAATGCAGTTAATTGGTGCAATTTTTCAGGTACCCCAAAAATGCAAGGTTTTTATGAGCTATATGAACTTGGAAATGCAGTGAATTGCTGCAATTTTTCAGGCCCCCCAAAAATGTAAGGTTTTTATCAGCTATATGAACTTGGCAATGCAGTGAATTGCTGCAATTTTTTAGGCATCCCAAAAATGCAAGGTTTTTATCAGCTATATGAACTTGGAAATGCAGTGTAATGCTTCGATTTTCAGGCACCCCAAAATGCAAGGTTTTTATAAGGTTTATGAACTTGCCAATGTAGTGAATTGCTTCAATTTATCAGGCACCCCAAAATTGCAAGGTTTTCATCAGCTATATGAACTTGAAAATGGATTGAATAGCTGCAATTTTTCAGACCCCCCAAAAATGCAAGGTTTTTTTCAGCAATATGAACTTGGACATGCAGTGAATTGCTTTCATTGTTTAGGCACCCAAAAATGCAAGATTTTTATCAGTTATTTGAACTTTTTGAAATGCAGTGAATTGCTGCAATTTTCAGGCCCCCCCAAAATGCAAGGTTTTTATCAGCTATATGAACTTGGAAATGCAGTGAATTGCTGCAATTTTTCAGGCACCCCAAAAATGCAAGGTTTTTTTTATCAGGTATATGAATTTTTCAATGTAGTAAATTGCTTTAATTTATCAGGCACCCCAAAAATGCAGGATTTTATCAGTTATATGAACTTAGAAATGCAGTGAATTGCTGCAATTTTTCAGACCCCCCAATATTGTAAGGTTTTTATTAGCTATATGAACTTGGCAATGCAGTAAATTGCTGTAATTTTTCTGCTCCCCCCTACTAATATGCTAGGTTTTTATCAAGTATATGACCTTGGCAATGTAGTGAATTACTGCAATTTTTCAGGCCCCCAAAAATGCAAAGTTTTTATCAGCTATATAAACTTGGAAATGCAGTGAATTGCTTCGATTTTTTAGGCACCCAAAAAATGCAAGTTTTTTAGCAGTTATATGAACTTTTAAATGCAGTGAATTGCTATAATTTTTCAGGCCCCCCAAAATGCAAGGTTTTTTTATCAGGTATATGAACTTGGAAATGCAGTGAATTGCTGCAATTTTTAAGGCCCCTCAAAAATGCTAGGTTTGTATCAGATATATGAACTTGGAAATGCATTGAATAGCTGTAATTTTTAAGGCCCCCCAAAATGCAAAGTTTTTATCAGCTATATAAACTTGGAAATGCATTGAATAGCTGCAATTTTTCAGGCCCCCCAAAATGCAAAGTTTTTATCAGCTACATGAACTTTGAAATGCAGTGAATTGCTGCTATTTTTCAGACCTTCCCCAAAATGCAAGGTTTTTATCAGCTATTTCAACTTAGAAATGCAGTGGATTGCTTCATTTTTTCAGCTCCCCCCCCCCAAAAAAAAATGCAAGGATATTATCAGGTATATGAACTTGGCAATGTAGTGAATTGCTTCAATTTATCAGGCACCACAAAAATGCAAGGTTTTTATCAGGTATATGAACTTGGAAATGCAGTGGATTGCTGCTATTTTACAATTAACATCAAAATGCAAGGTTTTTATCAGCTATATGAACTTGAAAATGCATCGAATAGCTGAAATTTTTCAGGCCCCCCAAAAATGCAAAGTTTTTATCAGCTATATGAACTTGGAAATGCAGTGAATTGCTTCGATTTTTTAGGCACCCAAAAATGCAAGGTTTTTTTTATCAGTTATATGAACTTTTAATGCAGTGAATTGCTGCAATTTTTCAGGCCCCCCCACAAAATGCAAGGTTTTTATCAGGTATATGAACTTGGCAATGCAGTGAATTGCTGCAATTTTTAAGGCCCCTCAAAAATGCTATTTTTGTATCAGATATATGAATTTGGAAAAGCAGTGAATTGCTACAATATTTTAGCCCCCCCCCCCCAAATAGAAGGTTTTTAGCAGGTATATGAACTTAGAAATGCAGTGAATTGCTGCAATTTTTTAGACACCCAAAAATGCAAGGTTTTCATGAGCTATATGAACTTAGAAATGCAGTGAATTGCTGCAATTTTTCAGGCACCACAAAAATGCAAGGTTTCATGAGCTATATGAACTGGGAAATGCAGTGAATTACTTTGATTTTTCAGGAACCCCAAAAATGTAAGGTTTTTATCATCTATATGAACTTGGCAATGCAGTGAATTGCTGCAATTTTTCTGCCCCCCCTCCAATATGATAGGTTTTTATCAGGTATATGAACTTGGAAATGCAGTGAATTGCTTAAATGTTTTTTTAAGGCCCACCCAAAAAAAAGCCAAGTTTTTTTTTATTAACTACATGAACTTGGCAATGTAGTGACTTGTTTCAATTTATCAGGCTCCCCAAAAATGCAAGGTTTTTATCAGTTATATGAACTTAGAAATGCAGTAGATTGCTTCAATTTTTTACCCCCCCCCCCCCGAAAAAAATACAAGGATTTTATTAGGTATATGAACTTGGCAATGCAGTGAATTGCTGCAATTTTTAAGGCACCCCAAAAATGCAAGGATTTTATCAGCTATATGAACTTGGAAATGCAGTGTATTGCTTATATTGTTTAGCCCCCCCCCCCCAAATACAAGGTTTTCATCAGGTATATGAATTTGGAAATGCAGTAAATTGCTTTAATTTTTCAGCCCCCCCCCAAAAAAAATGCATTTTATTTTAATCAAGTATATGAACTTGGCAATGTAGTGAATTGCTTAAATTTATCATGCACCCTAAAAATGCAAGGTTTTTATCAGCTATATGAACTTGGCAATGCAGTGAATTGCTGCAATTTTTCTGCCCCCCTCCTCCAATATGCTAGGTTTTTATCAGCTGTATGAACTTGGAAATGCAGTGAATTGCTTAAATTTTTCAGGCCCCCCTCCAAAAAAAAGCTGCAATTGTTTTTTAATCAAGTATATGAACTTGGCAATGTAGTGAATTGCTTAAATTTATCATGCACCCTAAAAATGCAAGGATTTTATCAGCTATATGAACTTGGAAATGCAGTGAATTGCTTCGATTTTTTAGGCACCCAAAAATGCAAGGTTTTTTTTTTTTTTTTATCAGCTATATGAACTTTTAAATGCAGTGAATTACTGCAATTTTTCAGGCACCCCAAAAAATGCAAAGTTTTTATCAGGTGCAGTGTATTGCTTATATTTTTTAGGCCCCCACCCAAAAATATAAGGTTTTTATCAGGTATATGAACTTGGCAATGCAGTGAATTGCTGCAATTTTTCAGGCACCCCAAAAATGTAAGTTTTTTTTAATAGCTATATGAAGTTGGAAATGCAGTGAATTGCTTCGATTTATCAGGCACCCCAAAAATGCAAGGTTTTAATCAGCTATATGATCTTGGAAATGCATTGAATAGCTGCAATTTTTAAACCCTCCCCCCCAAAAAAAGAATGCTAGGTCTTTTTGAGCTATATGAACTTGGAAATCCAATGAACCGCTTCAATTTATCAGGCACCACAAAAAAGCAAGGTTTTTATCAGCTATATGAACTTAGAAATGCAGTGGATTGCTTCAATTTTATAGCCCCCCCCCAATAAAAAAAAAAAGAAAGGTTTTTATCAGGTATATGAACTTGGAAATGTAGTGAATTGCTTCAAATTATCAGGCACCCCAAAAATGCAAGGTTTTTTTTATCAGTTATATGAACTTGGAAATACAGTGAATTGCTGCAATTTTTTTAGCCCGTCTAAAATGCTATTTTTGGTATCAGATATATGAATTTGGAAAAGCAGTGAATTGCTACAATATTTTAGGCCCCCCCCCAAAATAGAAGGTTTTTAGCAGGTATATTAACTTAGAAATGCAGTGAATTGCTGCAATTTTTCAGGCACCACAAAAATGCAATCCACAAAAATGCAAGGTTTCATGAGCTATATGAACTGGGAAATGCAGTGAATTACTTTGATTTTTCAGGAACCCCAAAAATGTAAGGTTTTTATCAGCTATATGAACTTGGCAATGCAGTGAATTGCTGCAATTTTTCTGCCCCCCCTCCAATATGATAGGTTTTTATCAGGTATATGAACTTGGAAATGCAGTGAATTGCTTAAATTTTTTTAAGGCCCCCCCCAAAAAAAAGCCAAGTTTTTTTTATTAACTACATGAACTTGGCAATGTAGTGACTTGTTTCAATTTATCAGGCTCCCCAAAAATGCAAGGTTTTTATCACCTATATGAACTTAGAAATGCAGTAGATTGCTTAATTTTTTACCCCCCCCCCAAAAAAAAAAATACAAGGATTTTATTAGGTATATGAACTTGGCAATGCAGTGAATTGCTGCAATTTTTAAGGCACCCCAAAATGCAAGGATTTTATCAGCTATATAAACTTGGAAATGCAGTGTATTGCTTATATTTTTTAGCCCCCCCAAATACAAGGTTTTCATCAGGTATATGAACTTGGAAATGCAGTAAATTGCTTTAATTTTTCAGCCCCCCCCCCCAAAAAAAGCATTTTATTTAATCAAGTATATGAACTTGGCAATGTAGTGAATTGCTTAAATTTATCATGCATCCTAAAAATGCAAGGTTTTTATCAGCGATATGAACTTGGAAATGCAGTGAATTGCTACAATTTTTAAGGCCCTTAAAAATGCAAGTTTTTTTTTTATAGCTATATGAACTTGGAAATGCAGTGAATTGCTTTGAGTTTCAGTTCCCAAAAATGCAAGGATTTTATCAGCTATATGAACTTGGAAATGCAGTGTATTGCATATATTTTTTAGCCCCCTCCCCATATACAAGGTTTTCATCAGGTATATGAACTTGGAAATGCAGTGAATTGCTTCAATTTTTCAGCCCCCCCTAAAAAAAAATGCATTTTTTTTAATCAAGTATATGAACTTGGCAATGTAGTGAATTGCTTAAATTTATCATGCATCCTAAAAATGCAAGGTTTTTATCAGCTGTATGAACTTGGAATTGCATTGAATTACTGCAATTTTTAAGGCCCCCAAAAATGCAAGGATTTTATCAGCTATATGAACTTGGCAATGCAGTGAATTGCTGCAATTTTTCAGACCCCCAAATATAAGGTTTTTATCAGGTATGTGAACTTGGCAATGCAGTAAATTGCTTAGATTTTTTAGCCACCCAAAAATGCAAGTTTTTTAAGTCAGTTATATGAACTTTTAAATGCAGTGAATTGCTGCAATTTTTCAGGCCCCCCCAAAATGCAAGGTTTTTTATCAGGTATATGAACTTAGAAATACAGTGAATTGCTGCAATTTTTAAGGCCCCTCAAAAATGCTAGGTTTGTATCAGATATATGAACTTGGAAAAGCAGTGAATTGCTACAATATTTTAGCCCCCCCCCCAAAAAAAATGGAAGGTTTTTAGCAGGTATATGAACTTAGAAATGCAGTTAATTGGTGCAATTTTTCAGGTACCCCAAAATGCAAGATTTTCATGAGCTATACGAACTTGGAAATGCAGTGAATTGCTGCAATTTTTTAAGACCCCCGAAAATGCACGGTTTTTAATATCTATATGAACTGGGAAATGCAGTGAATTGCTTTGATTTTTCAGGAACCCCCAAAATGTAAGGTTTTTATCAGCTATATGAACTTAGAAATGCAGTAGATTGCTTCAATTTTTTAGCCCCCCCCCCAAAAAAAAATACAAGGATTTTATAAGGTATATGAACTTGGCAATGCAATGAATTGCTGCAATTTTTAAGGCACCCCAAAAATGCAAGGTTTTAATCAGCTGTATGAACTTGGAAATGCAGTGAATTGCTACAATTTTTCAGGCCCCCCCAAAAAAGCAAGTTTTTTTTTTTTATAGCTATATGAACTTGGAAATGCAGTGAATTGCTTTGATTTGTCAGGCCCCCAAAAATGCAAGGATTTTATCAGCTATATGAACTTGGAAATGCAGTGTATTGCTTATATTTTTTAGGCCCCCCCCCCCAATACAAGGTTTTCATCAGGAATATGAACTTGGAAATACAGTGAATTGCTTCAATTTTTCAGCCTCCCCCCCCAAAAAATGCATTTTTTTTAATCAAGTATATGAACTTGGCAATGTAGGGAATTGCTTCAATTTATCATGCACCCTAAAAATGCAAGGTTTTTATCAGCTGCATGAACTTGGAAATGCAGTGAATTGCTGCAATTTTACAGCCCCCCCCAAAAAAAATGCAAGGTTTTTATCAGATATATGAACTTGGAAATGCAGTGAATTGCTGTAATTTTTAAGGCCGCCCAAAAAATGCTAGGATTGTATGAAATATATGAACTTGGAAAAGCAGTGAATTGCTACAATATTTTAGCCCCCCCCAAATGCAAGGGTTTTATCAGGTATATGAACTTGGAAATGCAGTGAATTGCTGCAATTTTTCAGGCACCCCAAAAATGCAAGGTTTTTTTTATCAGGTATATGAACATGGCAATGCAGTAAATTGCTGCAATTTTTCAGGCCCCCAAAAAATGTAAGGTTTTTATCAGCTATATGAACTTGGCAATGCAGTGAATTGCTGCAATTTTTTAGGCATCCCAAAAATGCAAGGTTTTTATCAGCTATATGAACTTGGAAATGCAGTGAAATGCTTCGATTTTCAGGCACCCCAAAAATGCAAGGTTTTTATCAGCTATATGAACTTGGAAATGCAGTAAAATGCTTCGATTTTCAGGCACCCCAAAAATGCAAGGTTTTTATAAGGTTTATGAATTTGCCAATGTAGTGAATTGCTTCAATTTATCAGGCACCCCAAAATTGCAAGGTTTTCATCAGCTATATGAACTTGAAAATGGATTGAATAGCTGCAATTTTTCAGACCCCCCAAAAATGCAAGTTTTTTTTCAGCAATATGAACTTGGACATGCAGTGAATTGCTTTAATTGTTTAGGAACCCAAAAATGCAAGATTTTTATCAGTTATTTGAACTTTTTGAAATGCAGTAAATTGCTGCAATTTTTCAGGCCCCCCAAAATGCAAGGTTTTTATCAGCTATATGAACTTGGAAATGCAGTGAATTGCTGCAATTTTTTCAGGCACCCCAAAAATGCAAGGTTTTTTTTATCAGGTTTATGAATTTTTCAATGTAGTAAATTGCTTTAATTTATCAGGCACCCCAAAAATGCAGGATTTTATCAGTTATATGAACTTAGAAATGCAGTGAATTGCTGCAATTTTTCAGACCCCCCAATATTGTAAGGTTTTTATTAGCTATATGAACTTGGCAATGCAGTAAATTGCTGTAATTTTTCTGCTCCCCCCTCTTAATATGCTAGGTTTTTTATCAAGTATATGACCTTGGCAATGTAGTGAATTACTGCAATTTTTCAGGCCCCCCAAAATGCAAGGTTTTTTATCAGGTATATGAACTTGGAAATGCAGTGAATTGCTGCAATTTTAAGGCCCCTCAAAAATGCTAGGTTTGTATCAGATATATGAACTTGGAAATGCATTGAATAGCTGCAATTTTTAAGGCCCCCCAAAATGCAAAGTTTTTATCAGCTATATAAACTTGGAAATGCATTGAATAGCTGCAATTTTTCAGGCCCCCCAAAATGCAAAGTTTTTATCAGCTACATGAACTTTGAAATGCAGTGAATTGCTGCTATTTTTCAGACCTTCCCCAAAATGCAAGGTTTTTATCAGCTATTTCAACTTAGAAATGCAGTGGATTGCTTCATTTTTTTCAGCCCCCCCCCCAAAAAAATGCAAGGATATTATCAGGTATATGAACTTGGCAATGTAGTGAATTGCTTCAATTTATCAGGCACCACAAAAATGCAAGGTTTTTATCAGGTATATGAACTTGGAAATGCAGTGGATTGCTGCTATTTTACAATTAACATCAAAATGCAAGCTTTTTATCAGCTATATGAACTTGAAAATGCATCGAATAGCTGAAATTTTTCAGGCCCCCCAAAAATGCAAAGTTTTTATCAGCTATATGAACTTGGAAATGCAGTGAATTGCTTCGATTTTTTAGGCACCCAAAAATGCAAGGGTTTTTTTTATCAGTTATATGAACTTTTAAATGCAGTGAATTGCTGCAATTTTTCAGGCCCCCCAAAATGCAAGGTTTTTATCAGGTGTATGAACTTGGCAATGCAGTGAATTGTTGCAATTTTTCAGGCCCCCCAAAATGCAAGGTTTTTTATCAGCTATATGAACTTGGAAATGCAGTGAATTGCTTCAATTTTTCAGGCACCCCAAAAATGCAAGGTTTTGTTTATCAGGTATATGAATTTTTCAATGTAGTAAATTGCTTTAATTTATCAGGCACCCCAAAAATTCAGGATTTTATCAGTTATATGAACTTAGAAATGCAGTGAATTGCTGCTATTTTTCAGACCTTCCCCAAAATGCAAGGTTTTTATCAGCTATTTCAACTTAGAAATGCAGTGGATTGCTTCATTTTTTTCAGCCCCCCCCCAAAAAAAAATGCAAGGATATTATCAGGTATATGAACTTGGCAATGTAGTGAATTGCTTCAATTTATCAGGCACCACAAAAATGCAAGGTTTTTATCAGGTATATGAACTTGGAAATGCAGTGGATTGCTGCTATTTTACAATTAACATCAAAATGCAAGCTTTTTATCAGCTATATGAACTTGAAAATGCATCGAATAGCTGAAATTTTTCAGGCCCCCCAAAAATGCAAAGTTTTTATCAGCTATATGAACTTGGAAATGCAGTGAATTGCTTCGATTTTTTAGGCACCCAAAAATGCAAGGGTTTTTTTTATCAGTTATATGAACTTTTAAATGCAGTGAATTGCTGCAATTTTTCAGGCCCCCCAAAATGCAAGGTTTTTATCAGGTGTATGAACTTGGCAATGCAGTGAATTGTTGCAATTTTCAGGCCCCCCAAAATGCAAGGTTTTTATCAGCTATATGAACTTGGAAATGCAGTGAATTGCTTCAATTTTTCAGGCACCCCAAAAATGCAAGGTTTTGTTTATCAGGTATATGAATTTTTCAATGTAGTAAATTGCTTTAATTTATCAGGCACCCCAAAAATGCAGGATTTTATCAGTTATATGAACTTAGAAATGCAGTGAATTGCTGCAATTTTCAGACCCCCCAATATTGTAAGGTTTTTATTAGCTATATGAACTTGGCAATGCAGTAAATTGCTGTAATTTTTCTGCTGCCCCCCTCCTAATATGCTAGGTTTTTATCAAGTATATGACCTTGGCAATGTAGTGAATTACTGCAATTTTTCAGGTCCCCCAAAATGCAAGGTTTTTTATCAGGTATATGAACTTGGAAATGCAGTGAATTGCTGCAATTTTTAAGGCCCTCAAAAATGCTAGGTTTGTATCAGATATATGAACTTGGAAATGCATTGAATAGCTGCAATTTTTAAGGCCCCCCAAAATGCAAAGTTTTTATCAGCTATATAAACTTGGAAATGCATTGAATAGCTGCAATTTTTCAGGCCCCCCAAAATGCAAAGTTTTTATCAGCTACATGAACTTTGAAATGCAGTGAATTGCTGCTATTTTTCAGACCTTCCCCAAAATGCAAGGTTTTTATCAGCTATTTCAACTTAGAAATGCAGTGGATTGCTTCATTTTTTTTAGCCCCCCCCCCAAAAAAAAAAATAAATGCAAGGATATTATCAGGTATATGAACTTGGCAATGTAGTGAATTACGTCAATTTATCAGGCATCCTAAAAATGCAAGGTTTTTATCAGCTGTATGAACTTGGAATTGCATTGAATTACTGCAATTTTTAAGGCCCCCAAAAATGCAAGGATTTTATCAGCTATATGAACTTGGCAATGCAGTGAATTGCTGCAATTTTTCAGACCCCCAAATATAAGGTTTTTATCAGGTATGTGAACTTGGCAATGCAGTAAATTGCTTAGATTTTTTAGCCACCCAAAAATGCAAGTTTTTTAAATCAGTTATATGAACTTTTAAATGCAGTGAATTGCTGCAATTTTTCAGGCCCCCCCAAAATGCAAGGTTTTTTATCAGGTATATGAACTTAGAAATACAGTGAATTGCTGCAATTTTTAAGGCCCCTCAAAAAATGCTAGGTTTGTATCAGATATATGAACTTGGAAAAGCAGTGAATTGCTACAATATTTTAGCCCCCCCCAAAAAAAAAAATGGAAAGTTTTTAGCAGGTATATGAACTTAGAAATGCAGTTAATTGGTGCAATTTTTCAGGTACCCCAAAAATGCAAGGTTTTCATGAGCTATACGAACTTGGAAATGCAGTGAATTGCTGCAATTTTTTAGACCCCCGAAAATGCACGGTTTTTAATATCTATATGAACTGGGAAATGCAGTGAATTGCTTTGATTTTTCAGGAACCCCAAAAATGTAATGTTTTTATCAGCTATATGAACTTAGAAATGCAGTAGATTGCTTCAATTTTTTAGCCCCCCCCCCAAAAAAAAAGATACAAGGATTTTATAAGGTATATGAACTTGGCAATGCAATGAATTGCTGCAATTTTTAAGGCACCCCAAAAATGCAAGGTTTTAATCAGCTGTATGAACTTGGAAATGCAGTGAATTGCTACAATTTTTCAGGCCCCCCAAAAAAGCAAGTTGTTTTTTTTATTATAGCTATATGATCTTGGAAATGCAGTGAATTGCTTTGATTTGTCAGGCCCCCAAAAATGCAAGGATTTTATCAGCTATATGAACTTGGAAATGCAGTGTATTGCTTATATTTTTTAGGCCCCCCCCCCCAATACAAGGTTTTCATCAGGAATATGAACTTGGAAATACAGTGAATTGCTTCAATTTTTCAGCCTCCCCCCCAAAAAATGCATTTTTTTAAATCAAGTATATGAACTTGGCAATGTAGGGAATTGCTTCAATTTATCATGCACCCTAAAAATGCAAGGTTTTTATCAGCTGCATGAACTTGGAAATGCAGTGAATTGCTGCAATTTTACAGCCCCCCCCAAAAAAAAAATGCAAGGTTTTTATCAGATATATGAACTTGGAAATGCAGTGAATTGCTGTAATTTTTAAGGCCGCCCAAAAAATGCTAGGATTGTATGAAATATATGAACTTGGAAAAGCAGTGAATTGCTACAATATTTTAGCCCCCCCCCCAAATGCAAGGTTTTTATCAGGTATATGAACTTGGAAATGCAGTGAATTGCTGCAATTTTTCAGGCACCCCAAAAATGCAAGGTTTTTTTATCAGGTATATGAACATGGCAATGCAGTAAATTGCTGCAATTTTTCAGGCCCCCAAAAAATGTAAGGTTTTTATCAGCTATATGAACTTGGCAATGCAGTGAATTGCTGCAATTTTTTAGGCATCCCAAAAATGCAAGGTTTTTATCAGCTATATGAACTTGGAAATGCAGTGAAATGCTTCGATTTTCAGGCACCCCAAAAATGCAAGGTTTTTATCAGCTATATGAACTTGGAAATGCAGTAAAATGCTTCGATTTTCAGGCACCCCAAAAATGCAAGGTTTTTATAAGGTTTATGAATTTGCCAATGTAGTGAATTGCTTCAATTTATCAGGCACCCCAAAATTGCAAGGTTTTCATCAGCTATATGAACTTGAAAATGGATTGAATAGCTGCAATTTTTCAGACCCCCCAAAAATGCAAGTTTTTTTTCAGCAATATGAACTTGGACATGCAGTGAATTGCTTTGATTGTTTAGGCACCCAAAAATGCAAGATTTTTATCAGTTATTTGAACTTTTTGAAATGCAGTAAATTGCTGCAATTTTTCAGGCCCCCAAAATGCAAGGTTTTTATCAGCTATATGAACTTGGAAATGCAGTGAATTGCTTCAATTTTTCAGGCACCCCAAAAATGCAAGGTTTTTTTATCAGGTTTATGAATTTTTCAATGTAGTAAATTGCTTTAATTTATCAGGCACCCCAAAAATGCAGGATTTTATCAGTTATATGAACTTAGAAATGCAGTGAATTGCTGCAATTTTTCAGACCCCCCAATATTGTAAGGTTTTTATTAGCTATATGAACTTGGCAATGCAGTAAATTGCTGTAATTTTCTGCTCCCCCTCTTAATATGCTAGGTTTTTTATCAAGTATATGACCTTGGCAATGTAGTGAATTACTGCAATTTTTCAGGCCCCCCCAAAATGCAAGGTTTTTTATCAGGTATATGAACTTGGAAATGCAGTGAATTGCTGCAATTTTTAAGGCCCCTCAAAAATGCTAGGTTTGTATCAGATATATGAACTTGGAAATGCATTGAATAGCTGCAATTTTTAAGTCCCCCCCAAAATGCAAAGTTTTTATCAGCTATATAAACTTGGAAATGCATTGAATAGCTGCAATATTTCAGGCCCCCCAAAATGCAAAGTTTTTATCAGCTACATGAACTTTGAAATGCAGTGAATTGCTGCTATTTTTCAGACCTTCCCCAAAATGCAAGGTTTTTATCAGCTATTTCAACTTAGAAATGCAGTGGATTGCTTCATTTTTTTCAGCCCCCCCCAAAAAAAATGCAAGGATATTATCAGGTATATGAACTTGGCAATGTAGTGAATTGCTTCAATTTATCAGGCACCACAAAAATGCAAGGTTTTTATCAGGTATATGAACTTGGAAATGCAGTGGATTGCTGCTATTTTACAATTAACATCAAAATGCAAGCTTTTTATCAGCTATATGAACTTGAAAATGCATCGAATAGCTGAAATTTTTCAGGCCCCCCAAAAATGCAAAGTTTTTATCAGCTATATGAACTTGGAAATGCAGTGAATTGCTTCGATTTTTTAGGCACCCAAAAATGCAAGTTTTTTTTTTATCAGTTATATGAACTTTTAAATGCAGTGAATTGCTGCAATTTTTCAGGCCCCCCAAAATGCAAGGTTTTTATCAGGTATATGAACTTGGCAATGCAGTGAATTGCTTCAATTTTTCAGGCACCCCAAAAATGCAAGGTTTTTTTTTATCAGGTATATGAATTTTTCAATGTAGTAAATTGCTTTAATTTATCAGGCACCCCAAAAATGCAGGATTTTATCAGTTATATGAACTTAGAAATGCAGTGAATTGCTGCAATTTTTCAGACCCCCCAATATTGTAAGGTTTTTATTAGCTATATGAACTTGCAATGCAGTAAATTGCTGTAATTTTTCTGCTGCCCCCTCCTAATATGCTAGGTTTTTATCAAGTATATGACCTTGGCAATGTAGTGAATTACTGCAATTTTTCAGGTCCCCCAAAATGCAAGGTTTTTTTATCAGGTATATGAACTTGGAAATGCAGTGAATTGCTGCAATTTTTAAGGCCCCTCAAAAATGCTAGGTTTGTATCAGATATATGAACTTGGAAATGCATTGAATAGCTGCAATTTTTAAGGCCCCCCAAAATGCAAAGTTTTTATCAGCTATATAAACTTGGAAATGCATTGAATAGCTGCAATTTTTCAGGCCCCCAAAATGCAAAGTTTTTATCAGCTACATGAACTTTGAAATGCAGTGAATTGCTGCTATTTTTCAGACCTTCCCCAAAATGCAAGGTTTTCCATCAGCTATATGAACTTGAAAATGGATTGAATAGCTGCAATTTTTCAGACCCCCCAAAAATGCAAGTTTTTTTTCAGCAATATGAACTTGGACATGCAGTGAATTGCTTTGATTGTTTAGGCACCCAAAAATGCAAGATTTTTATCAGTTATTTGAACTTTTTGAAATGCAGTAAATTGCTGCAATTTTTTCAGGCCCCCCAAAATGCAAGGTTTTTATCAGCTATATGAACTTGGAAATGCAGTGAATTGCTTCAATTTTTCAGGCACCCCAAAAATGCAAGGTTTTTTTATCAGGTTTATGAATTTTTCAATGTAGTAAATTGCTTTAATTTATCAGGCACCCCAAAAATGCAGGATTTTATCAGTTATATGAACTTAGAAATGCAGTGAATTGCTGCAATTTTTCAGACCCCCCAATATTGTAAGGTTTTTATTAGCTATATGAACTTGGCATGCAGTAAATTGCTGTAATTTTTCTGCTCCCCCCTCTTAATATGCTAGGTTTTTTATCAAGTATATGACCTTGGCAATGTAGTGAATTACTGCAATTTTTCAGGCCCCCCCAAAATGCAAGGTTTTTTATCAGGTATATGAACTTGGAAATGCAGTGAATTGCTGCAATTTTTAAGGCCCCTCAAAAATGCTAGGTTTGTATCAGATATATGAACTTGGAAATGCATTGAATAGCTGCAATTTTTAAGTCCCCCCAAAATGCAAAGTTTTTATCAGCTATATAAACTTGGAAATGCATTGAATAGCTGCAATATTTCAGGCCCCCCAAAATGCAAAGTTTTTATCAGCTACATGAACTTTGAAATGCAGTGAATTGCTGCTATTTTTCAGACCTTCCCCAAAATGCAAGGTTTTTATCAGCTATTTCAACTTAGAAATGCAGTGGATTGCTTCATTTTTTCAGCCCCCCCCCCCAAAAAAATGCAAGGATATTATCAGGTATATGAACTTGGCAATGTAGTGAATTGCTTCAATTTATCAGGCACCACAAAAATGCAAGGTTTTTATCAGGTATATGAACTTGGAAATGCAGTGGATTGCTGCTATTTTACAATTAACATCAAAATGCAAGCTTTTTATCAGCTATATGAACTTGAAAATGCATCGAATAGCTGAAATTTTTCAGGCCCCCCAAAAATGCAAAGTTTTTATCAGCTATATGAACTTGGAAATGCAGTGAATTGCTTCGATTTTTTAGGCACCCAAAAATGCAAGTTTTTTTTTTATCAGTTATATGAACTTTTAAATGCAGTGAATTGCTGCAATTTTTCAGGCCCCCCAAAATGCAAGGTTTTTATCAGGTATATGAACTTGGCAATGCAGTGAATTGCTTCAATTTTTCAGGCACCCCAAAAATGCAAGGTTTTTTTTTATCAGGTATATGAATTTTTCAATGTAGTAAATTGCTTTAATTTATCAGGCACCCCAAAAATGCAGGATTTTATCAGTTATATGAACTTAGAAATGCAGTGAATTGCTGCAATTTTTCAGACCCCCCAATATTGTAAGGTTTTTATTAGCTATATGAACTTGGCAATGCAGTAAATTGCTGTAATTTTTCTGCTGCCCCCTCCTAATATGCTAGGTTTTTATCAAGTATATGACCTTGGCAATGTAGTGAATTACTGCAATTTTCAGGTCCCCCAAAATGCAAGGTTTTTTATCAGGTATATGAACTTGGAAATGCAGTGAATTGCTGCAATTTTAAGGCCCCTCAAAATGCTAGGTTTGTATCAGATATATGAACTTGGAATGCATTGAATAGCTGCAATTTTTAAGGCCCCCCAAAATGCAAAGTTTTTATCAGCTATATAAACTTGGAAATGCATTGAATAGCTGCAATTTTTCAGGCCCCCCAAAATGCAAAGTTTTTATCAGCTACATGAACTTTGAAATGCAGTGAATTGCTGCTATTTTTCAGACCTTCCCCAAAATGCAAGGTTTTTATCAGCTATTTCAACTTAGAAATGCAGTGCATTGCTTCATTTTTTTCAGCCCCCCCCCCCAAAAAAAAAAAATGCAAGGATATTATCAGGTATATGACTTGGCAATGTAGTGAATTACTTCAATTTATCAGGCACCACAAAAATGCAAGGTTTTTATCAGGTATATGAACTTGGAAATGCAGTGGATTGCTGCTATTTTACAATTAACATCAAAATGCAAGGTTTTTATCAGCTATATGAACTTGAAAATGCATCGAATAGCTGAAATTTTTCAGGCCCCCCAAAAATGCAAAGTTTTTATCAGCTATATGAACTTGGAAATGCAGTGAATTGCTTTGATTTTTAGGCACCCAAAAATGCAAGGGTTTTTTTTATCAGTTATATGAACTTTTAAATGCAGTGAATTGCTGCAATTTTCAGGCCCCCCAAAATGCAAGGTTTTTATCAGGTATATGAACTTGCAATGCAGTGAATTGCTGCAATTTTTAAGCCCTCAAAAATGCTATTTTTGTATCAGATATATGAATTTGGAAAAGCAGTGAATTGCTACAATATTTTAGCCCCCCCCCTTAAAAAAAATAGAAGGTTTTTAGCAGGTATATGAACTTAGAAATGCAGTGAATTGCTGCAATTTTTCAGGCATCACAAAAGTGCAAGGTTTCATGAGCTATATGAACTGGGAAATGCAGTGAATTGCTGCAATTTTTCGCCCCCCCCCTCCAATATGATAGGTTTTTATCAGGTATATAAACTTGGAAATGAGAGAGAATTGCTTAAATTCTTTTTAAGGCCCCCCCCCAAAAAAAAGCCAAGTTTTTTTTATTAACTACATGAACTTGGCAATGTAGTGACTTGTTTCAATTTATCAGGCTCCCCAAAAATGCAAGGTTTTTATCAGCTATATGAACTTAGAAATGCAGTAGATTGCTTCAATTTTTAACCCCCCCCCCCCCGAAAAAAATACAAGGATTTTATTAGGTATATGAACTTGGCAATGCAGTGAATTGCTGCAATTTTTAAGGCACCCCAAAAATGCAAGGATTTATCAGCTATATGAACTTGGAAATGCAGTGTATTGCTTATATTTTTTAGCCCCCCCCCCCAAATACAAGGTTTTCATCAGGTATATGAACTTGGAAATGCAGTAAATTGCTTTAATTTTTCAGCCCCCCCCAAAAAAAAATGCATTTTATTTTAATCAAGTATATGAACTTGGCAATGTAGTGAATTGCTTAAATTTATCATGCACCCTAAAAATGCAAGGTTTTTATCAGCTATATGAACTTGGCAATGCATTGAATTGCTACAATTTTTCAAACCCCCCAAAAATGTAAGGTTTGTTTCAGCTATATGAACTTGGCAATGCAGTGAATGCTGCAATTTTTTAGGCATCCCAAAAATGCAAGGTTTTTATCAGCTATATGAACTTGGAAATGCAGTGAAATGCTTCGATTTTCAGGCACCCCAAAAATGCAAGGTTTTTATCAGCTATATGAACTTGGAAATGCAGTAAAATGCTTCGATTTTCAGGCACCCCAAAAATGCAAGTTTTTTATAAGGTTTATGAATTTGCCAATGTAGTGAATTGCTTCAATTTATCAGGCACCCCAAAATTGCAAGGTTTTCATCAGCTATATGAACTTGAAAATGGATTGAATAGCTGCAATTTTTCAGACCCCCCAAAAATGCAAGTTTTTTTTCAGCAATATGAACTTGGACATGCAGTGAATTGCTTTGATTGTTTAGGCACCCAAAAATGCAAGATTTTTATCAGTTATTTGAACTTTTTGAAATGCAGTAAATTGCTGCAATTTTTCAGGCCCCCAAAATGCAAGGTTTTTATCAGCTATATGAACTTGGAAATGCAGTGAATTGCTTCAATTTTTCAGGCACCCCAAAAATGCAAGGTTTTTTTTATCAGGTTTATGAATTTTTTAATGTAGTAAATTGCTTTAATTTATCAGGCACCCCAAAAATGCAGGATTTTATCAGTTATATGAACTTAGAAATGCAGTGAATTGCTGCAATTTTTCAGACCCCCCAATATTGTAAGGTTTTTATTAGCTATATGAACTTGGCAATGCAGTAAATTGCTGTAATTTTTTCTGCTCCCCCCTCTTAATATGCTAGGTTTTTTATCAAGTATATGACCTTGGCAATGTAGTGAATTACTGCAATTTTTCAGGCCCCCCAAAATGCAAGGTTTTTTATCAGGTATATGAACTTGGAAATGCAGTGAATTGCTGCAATTTTTAAGGCCCCTCAAAAATGCTAGGTTTGTATCAGATATATGAACTTGGAAATGCATTGAATAGCTGCAATTTTTAAGGCCCCCCCAAAATGCAAAGTTTTTATCAGCTATATAAACTTGGAAATGCATTGAATAGCTGCAATTTTTCAGGCCCCCCAAAATGCAAAGTTTTTATCAGCTACATGAACTTTGAAATGCAGTGAATTGCTGCTATTTTTCAGACCTTCCCCAAAATGCAAGGTTTTTATCAGCTATTTCAACTTAGAAATGCAGTGGATTGCTTCATTTTTTTCAGCCCCCCCCCCAAAAAAATGCAAGGATATTATCAGGTATATGAACTTGGCAATGTAGTGAATTGCTTCAATTTATCAGGCACCACAAAAATGCAAGGTTTTTATCAGGTATATGAACTTGGAAATGCAGTGGATTGCTGCTATTTTACAATTAACATCAAAATGCAAGCTTTTTATCAGCTATATGAACTTGAAAATGCATCGAATAGCTGAAATTTTTCAGGCCCCCCAAAAATGCAAAGTTTTTATCAGCTATATGATCTTGGAAATGCAGTGAATTGCTTCGATTTTTTAGGCACCCAAAAATGCAAGGTTTTTTTTTATCAGTTATATGAACTTTTAAATGCAGTGAATTGCTGCAATTTTTCAGGCCCCCCAAAATGCAAGGTTTTTATCAGGTATATGAACTTGGCAATGCAGTGAATTGCTTCAATTTTTCAGGCACCCCAAAAATGCAAGGTTTTTTTTATCAGGTATATGAATTTTTCAATGTAGTAAATTGCTTTAATTTATCAGGCACCCCAAAAATGCAGGGTTTTATCAGTTATATGAACTTAGAAATGCAGTGAATTGCTGCAATTTTTCAGACCCCCCAATATTGTAAGGTTTTTATTAGCTATATGAACTTGGCAATGCAGTAAATTGCTGTAATTTTTCTGCTGCCCCCTCCTAATATGCTAGGTTTTTATCAAGTATATGACCTTGGCAATGTAGTGAATTACTGCAATTTTTCAGGTCCCCCAAAATGCAAGGTTTTTTTATCAGGTATATGAACTTGGAAATGCAGTGAATTGCTGCAATTTTTAAGGCCCCTCAAAAATGCTAGGTTTTTATCAGATATATGAACTTGGAAATGCATTGAATAGCTGCAATTTTTAAGGCCCCCCAAAATGCAAAGTTATTATCAGCTATATAAACTTGGAAATGCATTGAATAGCTGCAATTTTTCAGG
This sequence comes from Leptodactylus fuscus, assembly GCF_031893055.1. Classification (NCBI taxonomy): domain Eukaryota; kingdom Metazoa; phylum Chordata; class Amphibia; order Anura; family Leptodactylidae; genus Leptodactylus; species Leptodactylus fuscus. The sequence continues at coordinate 69,759,118 of NC_134274.1, read as the reverse complement.
CCCCCCAAAATGCAAAGTTTTTATCAGCTACATGAACTTTGAAATGCAGTGAATTGCTGCTATTTTTCAGACCTTCCCCAAAATGCAAGGTTTTTATCAGCTATTTCAACTTAGAAATGCAGTGCATTGCTTCATTTTTTTCAGCCCCCCCCCCCAAAAAAAAATGCAAGGATATTATCAGGTATATGAACTTGGCAATGTAGTGAATTACTTCAATTTATCAGGCACCACAAAAATGCAAGGTTTTTATCAGGTATATGAACTTGGAAATGCAGTGGATTGCTGCTATTTTACAATTAACATCAAAATGCAAGGTTTTTATCAGCTATATGAACTTGAAAATGCATCGAATAGCTGAAATTTTTCAGGCCCCCCAAAAATGCAAAGTTTTTATCAGCTATATGAACTTGGAAATGCAGTGAATTGCTTCGATTTTTTAGGCACCCAAAAATGCAAGGGTTTTTTTTATCAGTTATATGAACTTTTAAATGCAGTGAATTGCTGCAATTTTTCAGGCCCCCCAAAATGCAAGGTTTTTATCAGGTATATGAACTTGGCAATGCAGTGAATTGCTGCAATTTTTAAGGCCCCTCAAAAATGCTATTTTTGTATCAGATATATGAATTTGGAAAAGCAGTGAATTGCTACAATATTTTAGCCCCCCCCCAAAAATAGAAGGTTTTTAGCAGGTATATGAACTTAGAAATGCAGTGAATTGCTGCAATTTTTCAGGCATCACAAAAGTGCAAGGTTTCATGAGCTATATGAACTGGGAAATGCAGTGAATTGCTGCAATTTTTCGCCCCCCCCCCTCCAATATGATAGGTTTTTATCAGGTATATAAACTTGGAAATGCAGAGAATTGCTTAAATTGTTTTTTAAGGCCCCCCCCCCAAAAAAAGCCAAGTTTTTTTTATTAACTACATGAACTTGGCAATGTAGTGACTTGTTTCAATTTATCAGGCTCCCCAAAAATGCAAGGTTTTTATCAGCTATATGAACTTAGAAATGCAGTAGATTGCTTCAATTTTTAACCCCCCCCCCCCCCCCCGAAAAAAATACAAGGATTTTATTAGGTATATGAACTTGGCAATGCAGTGAATTGCTGCAATTTTTAAGGCACCCCAAAAATGCAAGGATTTTATCAGCTATATGAACTTGGAAATGCAGTGTATTGCTTATATTTTTTAGCCCCCCCCCCCAAATACAAGGTTTTCATCAGGTATATGAACTTGGAAATGCAGTAAATTGCTTTAATTTTTCAGCCCCCCCCCAAAAAAAAATGCATTTTATTTTAATCAAGTATATGAACTTGGCAATGTAGTGAATTGCTTAAATTTATCATGCACCCTAAAAATGCAAGGTTTTTATCAGCTATATGAACTTGGCAATGCATTGAATTGCTACAATTTTTCAAACCCCCCAAAAATGTAAGGTTTGTTTCAGCTATATGAACTTGGACATGCAGTGAATTGCTGCAATTTTTTAGCCCCCCCCCCCCAAATGCAAGTTTTTTTTATCAGGTATTTGAACTTGGAAATGCAGTGAATTGCTGCAATTTTTCAGGCCCCCCAAAAATGCAAGGTTTTTATCAGCTATAGAAACTTGGAAATGCAACAAATTGCTTCAATTTATCAGGCACCACAAAAATGCAAGGGTTTTATATGCTATATGAACTTAGAAATGCAGTGAATTGCTTCAATTTATCAGGCACCCCAAAAATGCAAGTTTTTTTTTTATCAGTTATATGAACTTGGAAATGCAATTATTTGCTGCAATTTTTTAGCCCCCCTCCCAAAATGCAAGGTTTTTATCAGATATATGAACTTGGAAATACATTGAATTGCCACAATTTTTCAGGCACCCGAAAATGTAGGGTTTTATCAGCTATATGAACTTGGAAATGCAGTGAATTGCTTCAATTTTTCAGGCTCCCCCCAAAACACAAGGTTTTTATCAGCTATATGAACTTGGAAATGTAGTGAATTGCTTCGATTTTTTAGGCACCCAAAAATGCAAGTTTTTTATCAGCTATATGCACTTTTAAATGCAGTGAATTGCTGCAATTTTTCAGGCACCCCAAAAAATGCAAAGTTTTTATCAGGTATATGAACTTGGAAATGCAGTGGATTGCTGCTATTTTACAATTAACATCAAAACACAAGGTTTTTATCAGCTATATGAACTTGGAAATGCAGTGAATTGCTTCGATTTTTCAGGCACCCCAAAAATACAAGGTTTTTATCAGCTATATGAACTTGGCAATGCAATGAATTGCTTCAATTTATCAGGCACCCCAAAAATGCAAGGTTTTTATCAGCTATATGAATTTGGAAATGCAGTGAATAGCTGCATATTTTCAGTCCCCCAAAAATGCAAAGTTTTTATCAGCTATATAAACTTGGAAATGCATTGAATAGCTGCAATTTTTTAGGCCCCCCAAAATGCAAAGTTTTTATCAGCTATATGAACTTGGAAATGCAGTGAATTGCTTCGATTTTTGACACCCAAAAAATGCAAGGTTTTCATGAGCTATATAAAATTTGAAATGCAGTGAATTGCTGCTATTTTTCAGACCTCCCCCAAAATGCAAGGTTTTTATCAGCTATTTCAACTTAGAAATGCAGTGGATTGCTTCATTTTTTTCAGCCCCCCCCCCCCAAAAAAAAAGCAAGGATATTATCAAGTATATGAACTTGGCAATGTAGTGAATTGCTTCAATTTATCAGGCACCACAAAAATGCAAGGTTTTTATCAGGTATATGAACTTGGAAATGCAGTGAATTGCTTCAATTTTTCAGACTCCCCTAAAAACAAAAGGTTTTCATCAGCTATAGGAACTTTTAAAAATCGAAGCAATTCACTGCATTTCCGTCACCCCAGAAATACAAGGTTTTTATCAGCTATGTGAATTTGGAAATGCAGTGACTTGCTTCGATTTTTCAGGCTCCCCAAAAATGCAAGGTTTTTATCAGCTATATGAACTTTTAAATGCAGTGAATTGCTGCAATTTTTCAGGCCCCCCCAAAATGCAAGGTTTTTATCAGGTATATGAACTTGGCAATGCAGTGAATTGCTGAAATTTTTAAGGCCCCCCAAAAATGCAAGGATTTTATCAGCTATATGAACTTGGAAATGCAGTGTATTGCATATATTTTTTAGCCCCCTCCCCAAATACAAGGTTTTCATCAGGTATATGAACTTGGAAATGCAGTGAATTGCTTCAATTTTTCAGCCCCCCCCCAAAAAAAATGCATTTTTTTTAATCAAGTATATGAACTTGGCAATGTAGTGAATTGCTTAAATTTATCATGCATCCTAAAAATGCAAGGTTTTTATCAGCTGTATGAACTTGGAATTGCATTGAATTACTGCAATTTTTAAGGCCCCCAAAAATGCAAGGATTTTATCAGCTATATGAACTTGGCAATGCAGTGAATTGCTGCAATTTTTCAGACCCCCCAAATATAAGGTTTTTATCAGGTATATGAACTTGGCAATGCAGTGAATTGCTTAGATTTTTTAGCCACCCAAAAATGCAAGTTTTTTAAATCAGTTACATGAACTTTTAAATGCAGTGAATTGCTGCAATTTTTCAGGCCCCCCCAAAATGCAAGGTTTTTATCAGCTATATGAACTTAGAAATACAGTGAATTGCTGCAATTTTTAAGGCCCCCTCAAAAATGCTAGGTTTGTATCAGATATATGAACTTGGAAAAGCAGTAAATTGCTACAATATTTTAGCCCCCCCCAAAAAAAAAAAAAAAGGAAGGTTTTTAGCAGGTATATGAACTTAGAAATGCAGTTAATTGGTGCAATTTTTCAGGTACCCCCAAAAATGCAAGGTTTTCATGAGCTATATGAACTTGGAAATGCAGTGAATTGCTGCAATTTTTTAAGACCCCCGAAAATGCACGGTTTTTAATATCTATATGAACTGGGAAATGCAGTGAATTGCTTTGATTTTTCAGGAACCCCAAAAATGTAAGGTTTTTATCAGCTATATGAACTTAGAAATGCAGTAGATTGCTTCAATTTTTTAGCCCCCTCCCCAAAAAAAAATACAAGGATTTTATAAGGTATATGAACTAGGCAATGCAATGAATTGCTGCAATTTTTAAGGCACCCCAAAAATGCAAGGTTTTAATCAGCTGTATGAACTTGGAAATGCAGTGAATTGCTACAATTTTCAGGCCCCCCCAAAAACGCAAGGTTTTTTTTTTTTTATAGCTATATGAACTTGGAAATGCAGTGAATTGCTTTGATTTGTCAGGCCCCCAAAAATGCAAGGATTTTATCAGCTATATGAACTTGGAAATGCAGTGTATTGCTTATATTTTTTAGGCCCCCCCCCCAAATACAAGGTTTTCATCAGGAATATGAACTTGGAAATACAGTGAATTGCTTCAATTTTTCAGCCTCCCCCCCAAAAAAATGCATTTTTTTTAATCAAGTATATGAACTTGGCAATGTAGGGAATTGCTTCAATTTATCATGCACCCTAAAAATGCAAGGTTTTTATCAGCTGCATGAACTTGGAAATGCAGTGAATTGCTGCAATTTTACAGCCCCCCCCCAAAAAAATGCAAGGTTTTTATCAGCTGCATGAACTTAGAAATGCAGTGAATTGCTGCAATTTTACAGCCCCCCCCCCCCAAAAAAAATGCAAGGTTTTTATCAGATATATGAACTTGGAAATGCAGTGAATTGCTGTAATTTTTAAGGCCGCCCAAAAAATGCTAGGATTGTATGAAATATATGAACTTGGAAAAGCAGTGAATTGCTACAATATTTTAGCCCCCCCCCCCAAATGCAAGGTTTTTATCAGGTATATGAACTTGGAAATGCAGTGAATTGCTGCAATTTTTCAGGCACCCCCAAAAATGCAAGGTTTTCATGAGCTATATGAACTTAAAAAAATGCAAGGAATTGCTGCAATTTTTCGGACCCCCAAAATGCAAGGTTTTTTAATAGCTATATGAACTGGGAAATGCAGTGAATTGCTTAGATTTTTCAGCTACCCCAAAAATGCAAGGTTTTTTATCAGGTATATGAAAATGGCAATGCAGTAAATTGCTGCAATTTTTCAGGCCCCCCAAAAAATGTAAGGTTTTTATCAGCTATATGAACTTGGCAATGCAGTGAATTGCTGCAATTTTTTAGGCATCCCAAAAATGCAAGGTTTTTATCAGCTATATGAACTTGGAAATGCAGTGAAATGCTTCAATTTTCAGGCACCCCAAAAATGCAAGGTTTTTATCAGCTATATGAACTTGGAAATGCAGTGAAATGCTTCGATTTTCAGGCACCCCAAAAATGCAAGGTTTTTATAAGGTTTATGAACTTGCCAATGTAGTGAATTGCTTCAATTTATCAGGCAACCCAAAATTGCAAGGTTTTCATCAGCTATATGAACTTGAAAATGGATTGAATAGCTGCAATTTTTCAGACCCCCAAAAATGCAAGTTTTTTTTCAGCAATATGAACTTGGACATGCAGTGAATTGCTTTGATTGTTTAGGCACCCAAAAATGCAAGATTTTTATCAGTTATTTGAACTTTTTGAAATGCAGTAAATTGCTGCAATTTTTCAGGCCCCCCCAAAATGCAAGGTTTTTATCAGGTATATGAACTTGGCTATGCAGTGAATTGCTGCAATTTTTCAGGCCCCCCAAAATGCAAGGTTTTTATCAGCTATATGAACTTGGAAATGCAGTGAATTGCTTCAATTTTTCAGACCCCCCAAATATAAGGTTTTTTATCAGGTATATGAACTTGGCAATGCAGTGAATTGCTTAGATTTTTTAGCCCCCCAAAAATGCAAGTTTTTTAAATCAGTTATATGAACTTTTAAATGCAGTGAATTGCTGCAATTTTTCAGGCCCCCCAAAATGCAAGGTTTTTATCAGGTATATGAACTTAGAAATACAGTGAATTGCTGCAATTTTTAAGGCCCCTCAAAAATGCTAGGTTTGTATCAGATATATGAACTTGAAAAAGCAGTGAATTGCTACAATATTTTAGCCCCCCCCAAAAATGGAAGGTTTTTAGCAGGTATATGAACTTAGAAATGCAGTGAATTGCTGCAATTTTTCAGACCCCCCAATATTGTAAGGTTTTTATGAGCTATATGAACCTGGCAATGCAGTAAATTGCTGTAATTTTTCTGGTCCCCCCTCCTAATATGCTAGGTTTTTATCAAGTATATGACCTTGGCAATGTAGTGAATTACTGCAATTTTTCAGGCCCCCCAAAATGCAAGGTTTTTTTTATCAGGTATATGAACTTGGAAATGCAGTGAATTGCTGCAATTTTTAAGGCCCCTCAAAAATGCTAGGTTTGTATCAGATATATGAACTTGGAAATGCATTGAATAGCTGCAATTTTTCAGGCCCCCCAAAATGCAAAGTTTTTATCAGCTACATGAACTTTGAAATGCAGTGAATTGCTGCTATTTTTCAGACCTTCCCCAAAATGCAAGGTTTTTATCAGCTATTTCAACTTAGAAATGCAGTGGATTGCTTCATTTTTTTCAGCCCCCCCCCCAAAAAAAAATGCAAGGATATTATCAGGTATATGAACTTGGCAATGTAGTGAATTGCTTCAATTTATCGGGCACCACAAAAATGCAAGGTTTTTATCAGGTATATGAACTTGGAAATGCAGTGGATTGCTGCTATTTTACAATTAACATCAAAATGCAAGGTTTTTATCAGCTATATGAACTTGAAAATGCATCGAAAAATAGCTGAAATTTTTCAGGCCCCCCAAAAATGCACAGTTTTTATCAGCTATATGAACTTGGAAATGCAGTGAATTGCTTCGATTTTTTAGGCACCCAAAAATGCAAGGGTTTTTTTTTTTTAGTTATATGAACTTTTAAATGCAGTGAATTGCGGCAATTTGTCAGGCCCCCCAAAATGCAAGGTTTTTATCAGGTATATGAACTTGGCAATGCAGTGAATTGCTGCAATTTTTAAGGCCCCTTAAAAATGCTATTTTTGTATCAGATATATGAATTTGGAAAAGCAGTGAATTGTTACAATATTTTAGCCCCCCCCCCAAATAGAAGGTTTTTAGCAGGTATATGAACTTAGAAATGCAGTGAATTGCTGCAATTTATCAGGCACCACAAAAATGCAAGGTTTTTTTTATCAGGTATATGAATTTTTCAATGTAGTAAATTGCTTTAATTTATCAGGCACCCCAAAAATGCAGGATTTTATCAGTTATATGAACTTAGAAATGCAGTGAATTGCTGCAATTTTTCAGACCCCCCAATATTGTAAGGTTTTTATTAGCTATATGAACTTGGCAATGCAGTAAATTGCTGTAATTTTTCTGCTCCCCCCTCCTAATATGCTAGGTTTTTATCAAGTATATGACCTTGGCAATGTAGTGAATTACTGCAATTTTTCAGGCCCCCCAAAATGCAAGGTTTTTTATCAGATATATGAACTTGGAAATGCAGTGAATTGCTGCAATTTTTAAGGCCCCTCAAAAATGCTAGGTTTGTATCAGATATATGAACTTGGAAATGCATTGAATAGCTGCAATTTTTAAGGCACCCCAAAATGCAAAGTTTTTATCAGCTATATAAACTTGGAAATGCATTGAATAGCTGCAATTTTTCAGGCCCCCCAAAATGCAAAGTTTTTATCAGCTACATGAACTTTGAAATGCAGTGAATTGCTGCTATTTTTCAGACCTTCCCCAAAATGCAAGGTTTTTATCAGCTATTTTAACTTAGAAATGCAGTGGATTGCTTCATTTTTTTCAGCCCCCCCCCCCCCCCAAAAAAAATGCAAGGATATTATCAGGTATATGAACTTGGCAATGTAGTGAATTGCTTCAATTTATCAGGCACCACAAAAATGCAAGGTTTTTATCAGGTATATGAACTTGGAAATGCAGTGGATTGCTGCTATTTTACAATTAACATCAAAATGCAAGGTTTTTATCAGCTATATGAACTTGAAAATGCATCGAATAGCTGAAATTTTTCAGGCCCCCCCAAAAATGCAAAGTTTTTATCAGCTATATGAACTTGGAAATGCAGTGAATTGCTTCGATTTTTTAGGCACCCAAAAATGCAAGGGTTTTTTTTATCAGTTATATGAACTTTTAAATGCAGTGAATTGCTGCAATTTTTCAGGCCCCCCAAAATGCAAGGTTTTTATCAGGTATATGAACTTGGCAATGCAGTGAATTGCTGCAATTTTTAAGGCCCCTCAAAAATGCTATTTTTGTATCAGATATATGAATTTGGAAAAGCAGTGAATTGCTACAATATTTTAGCCCCCCCCCCAAATCAGAAGGTTTTTAGCAGGTATATGAACTTAGAAATGCAGTGAATTGCTGCAATTTTTCAGGCACCACAAAAAAATGCAAGGTTTCATGAACTATATGAACTGGGAAATGCAGTGAATTACTTTGATTTTTCAGGAACCCCAAAAATGTAAGGTTTTTATCAGCTATATGAACTTGGCAATGCAGTGAATTGCTGCAATTTTTCTGCCCCCCCCTCCAATATGATAGGTTTTTATCAGGTATATGAGCTTGGAAATGCAGTGAATTGCTTAAATTTTTTTAAGGCCCCCCCCCCCCTAAAAAAAAGCCAAGTTTTTTTTATTAACTACATGAACTTGGCAATGTAGTGACTTGTTTCAATTTATCAGGCTCCCCAAAAATGCAAGGTTTTTATCAGCTATATGAACTTAGAAATGCAGTAGATTGCTTCAATTTTTTATCCCCCCCCCCGAAAAAAAATACAAGGATTTTATTAGGTATATGAACTTGGCAATGCAGTGAATTGCTGCAATTTTTAAGGCACCCCAAAAATGCAAGGATTTTATCAGCTATATGAACTTGAAAATGCAGTGTATTGCTTATATTTTTTAGCCCCCCCCCCCCCAAATACAAGGTTTTCATCAGGTATATGAACTTGGAAATGCAGTAAATTGCTTTAATTTTTCAGCCCCCCCCCCCCCAAAAAATGCATTTTATTTTAATCAAGTATATGAACTTGGCAATGTAGTGAATTGCTTCAATTTATCATGCACCCTAAAAATGCAAGGTTTTTATCAGCTATATGAACTTGGCAATGCAGTGAATTGCTACAATTTTTCAAGCCCCCCAAAAATGTAAGGTTTTATCAGCTATATGAACTTCGCAATGCAGTGAATTGCTGCAATTTTTCTGCCACCCCCCCCCCCTCCAATATGCTAGGTTTTTATCAGCTGTATGAACTTGGAAATGCAGTGAATTGCTTAAATTTTTCAGGCCCCCCTCCAAAAAAAAAAACTGCAATTGTTTTTTAATCAAGTATATGAACGTGGCAATGTAGTGAATTGCTTAAATTTATCATGCACCCTAAAAATGCAAGGATTTTATCAGCTATATGAACTTGGAAATGCAGTGAATTGCTTCGATTTTTTAGGCACCCAAAAATGCAAGTTTTTTTTTATCAGCTATATGAACTTTTAAATGCAGTGTATTGCTGCAATTTTTCAGGCACCCCAAAAAATGCAAAGTTTTTATCTGGTGCAGTGTATTGCTTATATTTTTTAGGCCCCCACCCAAAATATAAGGTTTTTATCAGGTATATGAACTTGGCAATGCAGTGAATTGCTGCAATTTTTCAGGCACCCCCCAAAATGCAAGGTTTTAATCAGCTATATAAACTTGGAAATGCATTGAATAGCTGCAATTTTTAAACCCCCCCCCCAAAAAAAAAAAATAAAAAAAAAATTCTAGGTTTTTTTGAGCTATATGAACTTGGAAATCCAATGAACTGCTTCAATTTATCAGGCACCACAAAAAAGCAAGGTTTTTATCAGCTATATGAACTTAGAAATGCAGTGGATTGCTTCAATTTTACAGCCCCCCCCCCAAAAAAGCAAGGTTTTTATCATGTATATGAACTTGGAAATGTAGTGAATTGCTTCAAATTATCAGGCACCCCAAAAATGCAAGGTTTTTTTTATCAGTTATATGAACTTGGAAATACAGTGAATTGCTGCAATTTTTTTAGCCCCCCCCCCAAAAAAAAATGCAAGGTTTTTATCAGCTATATGAACTTGGACATGCAGTGAATTGCTGCAATTTTTTAGCCCCCCCCCAAATGCAAGGTTTTTTATCAGGTATTTGAACTTGGAAATGCAATGATTTGCTGCAATTTTTTAGCCCCCCTCCCAAAATGCAAGGCTTTTATCAGATATATGAACTTGGAAATACATTGAATTGCCACAATTTTTCAGGCACCCGAAAATGTAGGGTTTTTATCAGCTTTATGAACTTGGAAATGCAGTAAATTGCTTCAATTTTTCAGTCTCCCCCCAAAACACAAGGTTTTTATCAGCTATATGAACTTGGAAATGTAGTGAATTGCTTCGATTTTTCAGGCACCCCAAAAATGCAAGGTTTTTATCAGCTATATGATCTTGGAAATGCAGTGAATTGCATCGATTTTTTAGGCACCCAAAAATGCAAGTTTTTTATCAGCTATATGAACTTTTAAATGCAGAGAATTGCTTTAATTTTTCAGGCTCCCCCCAAAACACAAGGTTTTTATCAGCTATATGAACTTGGCAATGCAATGAATTGCTTCAATTTATCAGGCACCCCAAAAATGCAAGGTTTTTATCAGCTATATGAATTTGGAAATGCAGTGAATTGCTTTAATTTTTTAGCCTCCCCCCCCCAAAAAAAAAATAATAATAATAATTTCAAGGTTTTTTTTATCAGGTATATGAACTTGGAAATGCTGTGAATTGCTTCATTTTATCAGGCACCCCCAAAATGCAAGGTTTTTTATCAGCTATTTCAACTTAGAAATGCGGTGGATTTCTTCATCTTTTTCAGCCCCCCCCCCAAAAAAAAAAAAAAAAATGCAAGGATTTTATCAGTTATGTGAACTTGGCAATGTAGTGAATTGCTTCAATTTATCAGGCACCCCAAAAATGCAAGGTTTTTATCAGCTATATGAACTTGGAAATGCAGTGAATTGCTTCGATTTTTTAGGCACCCAAAAATGCAATTTTTTTTTTTATCAGCTATATGAACTTTTAAATGTAGTGAATTGCTGCAATTTTTAAGGCCCCTCAAAAATGCTAGGTTTGAATCGGATATATGAACTTGGAAATGCATAGACTAGCTGCATATTTTCAGGCCCCCAAAAATGCAAAGTTTTTATCAGCTATATAAACTTGGAAATGCATTGAATAGCTGCAATTTTTCAGGCCCCCCAAAATGCAAAGTTTTTATCAGCTATATGAACTTGGAAATGCAGTGAGTTGCTTCGATTTTTTAGACACCCAAAAAATGCAAGTTTTTTTATCAGTTATATGAACTTTTAAATGCAGTGAATTGCTGCAATTTTTCAGCCCCCCCCAAATGCAAGTCTTTTTTTATCAGTTATATGAAATTTTAAATGCAGTGAATTGCTGCTATTTTTCAGACCTCCCCCAAAATGCAAGGTTTTTATCAGCTATTTCAACTTAGAAATGCAGTGGATTGCTTCATTTTTTTCAGCCCCCCCCCAAAAAAAAAATGCAAGGATATTATCAGGTATATGAACTTGGCAATGTAGTGAATTGCTTCAATTTATCAGGCACCACAAAAATGCAAGGTTTTTATCAGGTATATGAACTTGGAAATGCAGTGAATTGCTTCAATTTTTCAGACTCCCCTAAAAACAAAAGGTTTTCATCAGCTATAAGAACTTTGAAAAATTGAAGCAATTCACTGCATTTCCGTCACCCCAAAAATGCAAGGTTTTTATCAGCTATGTGAACTTGGAAATGCAGTGAATTGCTTCGATTTTTCAGGCTCCCCAAAAATGCAAGGTTTTTATCAGCTATATGAACTTGAAAATGCATCGAATAGCTGAAATTTTTCAGGCCCCCCAAAAATGCAATGTTTTTATCAGCTATATAAACTTGGAAATGCATTGAATAGCTGCAATTTTTCAGGCCCCCCAAAATGCAAAGTTTTTATCAGCTATATGAACTTGGAAATGCAGTGAATTGCTTCGATTTTTTAGGCACCCAAAAATGCAAGTTTTTTTATCAGTTACATGAACTTTTAAATGCAGTGAATTGCTGCAATTTTTCAGGCCCCCCCCAAATGCAAGTCTTTTTTTTATCAGTTATATGAAATTTTAAATGCAGTGAATTGCTGCAATTTTTTAGTCACCCCAAAAATGCAAGGTTTTCATGAGCTATATAAAATTTGAAATGTAGTGAATTGCTGCTATTTTTCAGACATCCCCCAAAATGCAAGGTTATTATCAGCTATTTCAACTTAGAAATGCAGTGGATTGCTTCATTTTTTTCAGCCCCCCCCCCCCAAAAAAAAATGCAAGGATATTATCAGGTATATGAACTTGGCAATGTAGTAAATTGCTTCAATTTATCAGGCACCACAAAAATGCAAGGTTTTTATCAGGTATATGAACTTGGAAATGCAGTGGATTGCTGCTATTTTACAATTAACATCAAAATGCAAGGTTTTTATCATCTATATGAACTTGGAAATGCATTGAATTGCTTCAATTTTCCAGACTCCCCTAAAAACAAAAGGTTTTCATCAGCTATAGGAACTTTGAAAAATCGAAGCAATTCACTGCATTTCCGTCACCCCAAAAATGCAAGGTTTTTATCAGCTATGTGAACTTGGAAATGCAGTGAATTGCTTCGATTTTTCAGGCTCCCCAAAAATGCAAGGTTTTTATCAGCTATATGAACTTGAAAATGCATCGAATAGCTGAAATTTTTCAGGCCCCCCAAAAATGCAAAGTTTTTATCAGCTATATGAACTTGGAAATGCAGTGAATTGCTTCGATTTTTTAGGCACCCAAAAATGCAAGTTTTTTTTATCAGTTATATGAACTTTTAAATGCAATGAATTGCTGAAATTTTTAAGGCCCCCCAAAACTGCAAGGTTTTTATGAGCGATATGAAATTGGAAATGCAGTGAATTGAAACAATTTTTAAGGCCCCCAAAAATGCAAGTTTTTTTTTATAGCTATATGAACTTGGAAATGCAGTGAATTGCTTTGATTTTTCAGGCCCCCAAAAATGCAAGGACTTTATCAGCTATATGAACTTGGAAATGCAGTGTATTGCATATATTTTTTAGCCCCCTCCCCAAATACAAGGTTTTCATCAGGTATATGAACTTGGAAATGCAGTGAATTGCTTAAATTTTTCAGCCCCCCCCCCCAAAAAAATGCATTTTTTTAATCAAGTATATGAACTTGGCAATGCAGTGAATTGCTTAAATTTATCATGCATCCTAAAAATGCAAGGTTTTTATCAGCTGTATGAACTTGGAATTGCATTGAATTACTGCAATTTTTAAGGCCCCCAAAAATGCAAGGATTTTATCAGCTATATGAACTTGGCAATGCAGTGAATTGCTGCAATTTTTCAGACCCCCCAAATATAAGGTTTTTATCAGGTATATGAACTTGGCAATGCAGTGAATTGCTTAGATTTTTTAGCCACCCGAAAATGCAAGTTTTTTAAATCAGTTATATGAACTTTTAAAGGCAGTGAATTGCTGCAATTTTTCAGGCCCCCCAAAAATGCAAGGTTTTTTTTATCAGGTATATGAATTTTTCAATGTAGTAAATTGCTTTAATTTATCAGGCACCCCAAAAATGCAGGTTTTTATCAGGTATATGAACTTAGAAATGCAGTTAATTGGTGCAATTTTTCAGGTACCCCAAAAATGCAAGGTTTTCATGAGCTATATGAACTTGGAAATGCAGTGAATTGCTGCAATTTTTCAGGCCCCCCAAAAATGTAAGGTTTTTATCAGCTATATGAACTTGGCAATGCAGTGAATTGCTGCAATTTTTTAGGCATCCCAAAAATGCAAGGTTATTATCAGCTATATGAACTTGGAAATGCAGTGAAATGCTTCGATTTTCAGGCACCCCAAAAATGCAAGGTTTTTATCAGCTATATGAACTTGGAAATGCAGTGTAATGCTTCGATTTTCAGGCACCCCCAAATGCAAGGTTTTTATAAGGTTTATGAACTTGCCAATGTAGTGAATTGCTTCAATTTATCAGGCACCCCAAAATTGCAAGGTTTTCATCAGCTATATGAACTTGAAAATGGATTGAATAGCTGCAATTTTTCAGACCCCCCAAAAATGCAAGGTTTTTTTCAGCAATATGAACTTGGACATGCAGTGAATTGCTTTCATTGTTTAGGCACCCAAAAATGCAAGATTTTTATCAGTTATTTGAACTTTTTGAAATGCAGTGAATTGCTGCACTTTTTCAGGCCCCCCCAAAATGCAAGGTTTTTATTAGCTATATGAACTTGGAAATGAAGTGAATTGCTTCAATTTTTCAGGCACCCCAAAAATGCAAGGTTTTTTTTTATCAGGTATATGAATTTTTCAATGTAGTAAATTGCTTTAATTTATCAGGCACCCCAAAAATGCAGGATTTTATCAGTTATATGAACTTAGAAATGCAGTGAATTGCTGCAATTTTTCAGACCCCCCAATATTGTAAGGTTTTTATTAGCTATATGAACTTGGCAATGCAGTAAATTGCTGTAATTTTTCTGCTCCCCCCTCCTAATATGCTAGGTTTTTATCAAGTATATGACCTTGGCAATGTAGTGAATTACTGCAATTTTTCAGGCCCCCAAAAATGCAAAGTTTTTATCAGCTATATAAACTTGGAAATGCAGTGAATTGCTTCGATTTTTTAGGCACCCAAAAAATGCAAGTTTTTTAGCAGTTATATGAATTTTAAATGCAGTGAATTGCTATAATTTTTCAGGCCCCCCAAAATGCAAGGTTTTTTATCAGGTATATGAACTTGGAAATGCAGTGAATTGTTGCAATTTTTAAGGCCCCTCAAAAATGCTAGGTTTGTATCAGATATATGAACTTGGAAATGCATTGAATAGCTGCAATTTTTAAGGCCCCCCAAAATGCAAAGTTTTTATCAGCTATATAAACTTGGAAATGCATTGAATAGCTGCAATTTTTCAGGCCCCCCAAAATGCAAAGTTTTTATCAGCTACATGAACTTTGAAATGCAGTGAATTGCTGCTATTTTTCAGACCTTCCCCAAAATGCAAGGTTTTTATCAGCTATTTCAACTTAGAAATGCAGTGGATTGCTTCATTTTTTTCAGCTCCCCCCCCCAAAAAAAATGCAAGGATATTATCAGGTATATGAACTTGGCAATGTAGTGAATTGCTTCAATTTATCAGGCACCACAAAAATGCAAGGTTTTTATCAGGTATATGAACTTGGAAATGCAGTGGATTGCTGCTATTTTACAATTAACATCAAAATGCAAGGTTTTTATCAGCTATATGAACTTTGAAAATTCATCGAATAGCTGAAATTTTTCAGGCCCCCCAAAAATGCAAAGTTTTTATCAGCTATATGAACTTGGAAATGCAGTGAATTGCTTCGATTTTTTAGGAACCCAAAAATGCAAGGTTTTTTTTATCAGTTATATGAACTTTTAAATGCAGTGAATTGCTACAATATTTTAGCCCCCCCCCCAAATAGAAGGTTTTTAGCAGGTATATGAACTTAGAAATGCAGTGAATTGCTGCAATTTTTTAGACACCCCAAAAATGCAAGGTTTTCATGAGCTATATGAACTTAGAAATGCAGTGAATTGCTGCAATTTTTCAGGCACCACAAAAATGCAAGGTTTCATGAGCTATATGAACTGGGAAATGCAGTGAATTACTTTGATTTTTCAGGAACCCCAAAAATGTAAGGTTTTTATCATCTATATGAACTTGGCAATGCAGTGAATTGCTGCAATTTTTCTGCCCCCCCTCCAATATGATAGGTTTTTATCAGGTATATGAACTTGGAAATGCAGTGAATTGCTTAAATTTTTTTAAGGCCCACCCAAAAAAAAGCCAAGTTTTTTTTTATTAACTACATGAACTTGGCAATGTAGTGACTTGTTTCAATTTATCAGGCTCCCCAAAAATGCAAGGTTTTTATCAGTTATATGAACTTAGAAATGCAGTAGATTGCTTCAATTTTTTACCCCCTCCCCCCCCCGAAAAAAATACAAGGATTTTATTAGGTATATGAACTTGGCAATGCAGTGAATTGCTGCAATTTTTAAGGCACCCCAAAAATGCAAGGATTTTATCAGCTATATGAACTTGGAAATGCAGTGTATTGCTTATATTGTTTAGCCCCCCCCCCCAAATGCAAGGTTTTTATCAGGTATATGAATTTGGAAATGCAGTAAATTGCTTTAATTTTTCAGCCCCCCCCCAAAAAAAATGCATTTTATTGCAATCAAGTATATGAACTTGGCAATGTAGTGAATTGTTAAAAATTTATCATGCACCCTAAAAATGCAAGGATTTTATCAGCTATATGAACTTGGAAATGCAGTGAATTGCTTCGATTTTTTAGGCACCCAAAAATGCAAGTTTTTTTTTTTATCAGCTATATGAACTTTTAAATGCAGTGAATTGCTGCAATTTTTCAGGCACCCCAAAAAATGCAAAGTTTTTATCAGGTGCAGTGTATTGCTTATATTTTTTAGGCCCCCACCCAAAAATATAAGGTTTTTATCAGGTATATGAACTTGGCAATGCAGTGAATTGCTGCAATTTTTCAGGCACCCCAAAAATGCAAGGTTTTAATCAGCTATATGAACTTGGAAATGCATTGAATAGCTGCAATTTTTAAACCCTCCCCCCCAAAAAAAAATGCTAGGTCTTTTTGAGCTATATGAACTTGGAAATCCAATGAACCGCTTCAATTTATCAGGCACCACAAAAAAGCAAGGTTTTTATCAGCTATATGAACTTAGAAATGCAGTGGATTGCTTCAATTTTACATTCCCCCCCCCAATAAAAAAAAAATAGAAAGATTTTTATCAGGTATATGAACTTGGAAATGTAGTGAATTGCTTCAAATTATCAGGCACCCCAAAAATGCAAGGTTTTTTATCAGTTATATGAACTTGGAAATACAGTGAATTGCTGCAATTTTTTTAGCCCCTCCAAAATGCTATTTTTGTATCAGATATATGAATTTGGAAAAGCAGTGAATTGCTACAATATTTTAGGCCCCCCCCCCAAAATAGAAGGTTTTTAGCAGGTATATTAACTTAGAAATGCAGTGAATTGCTGCAATTTTTCAGGCACCACAAAAATGCAAGGTTTCATGAGCTATATGAACTGGGAAATGCAGTGAATTACTTTGATTTTTCAGGAACCCCAAAAATGTAAGGTTTTTATCAGCTATATGAACTTGGCAATGCAGTGAATTGCTGCATTTTTTCTGCCCCCCCTCCAATATGATAGGTTTTTATCAGGTATATGAACTTGGAAATGCAGTGAATTGCTTAAATTTTTTTAAGGCCCCCCCCCAAAAAAGCCAAGTTTTTTTATTAACTACATGAACTTGGCAATGTAGTGACTTGTTTCAATTTATCAGGCTCCCCAAAAATGCAAGGTTTTTATCACCTATATGAACTTAGAAATGCAGTAGATTGCTTAATTTTTTACCCCCCCCCCAAAAAAAAATACAAGGATTTTATTAGGTATATGAACTTGGCAATGCAGTGAATTGCTGCAATTTTTAAGGCACCCCAAAAATGCAAGGATTTTATCAGCTATATAAACTTGGAAATGCAGTGTATTGCTTATATTTTTTAGCCCCCCCCCCAAATACAAGGTTTTCATCAGGTATATGAACTTGGAAATGCAGTAAATTGCTTTAATTTTTCAGCCCCCCCCCAAAAAAAAATGCATTTTATTTTAATCAAGTATATGAACTTGGCAATGTAGTGAATTGCTTAAATTTATCATGCACCCTAAAAATGCAAGGTTTTTATCAGCTATATGAACTTGGCAATGCAGTGAATTGCTTAAATTTTTCAGCCCCCCCCCATAAAAAAAATGCATTTTATTTAATCAAGTATATGAACTTGGCAATGTAGTGAATTGCTTAAATTTATCATGCATCCTAAAAATGCAAGGTTTTTATCAGCGATATGAACTTGGAAATGCAGTGAATTGCTACAATTTTTAAGGCCCCCAAAAATGTAAATTTTTTTTTTTTTACAGCTATATGAACTTGGAAATGCAGTGAATTGCTTTGATTTTTCAGTCCCCCAAAAATGCAAGGATTTTATCAGCTATATGAACTTGGAAATGCAGTGTATTGCATATATTTTTTTAGCCCCCTCCCCATATACAAGGTTTTCATCAGGTATATGAACTTGGAAATGCAGTGAATTGCTTCAATTTTTCAGCCCCCCCCCCTCAAAAAAAATGCATTTTTTTTAATCAAGTATATGAACTTGGCAATGTAGTGAATTGCTTAAATTTATCATGCATCCTAAAAATGCAAGGTTTTTATCAGCTGTATGAACTTGGAATTGCATTGAATTACTGCAATTTTTAAGGACCCCAAAAATGCAAGGATTTTATCAGCTATATGAACTTGGCAATGCAGTGAATTGCTGCAATTTTTCAGACCCCCAAATATAAGGTTTTTATCAGGTATATGAACTTAGAAATACAGTGAATTGCTGCAATTTTTAAGGCCCCTCAAAAATGCTAGGTTTGTATCAGATATATGAACTTGGAAAAGCAGTGAATTGCTACAATATTTTAGCCCCCCCCAAAAAAAACGAATGGAAGGTTTTTAGCAGGTATATGAACTTAGAAATGCAGTTAATTGGTGTGCAATTTTTCAGGTACCCCAAAAATGCAAGGTTTTCATGAGCTATACGAACTTGGAAATGCAGTGAATTGCTGCAATTTTTTAAGACCCCCGAAAATGCACGGTTTTTTAATATCTATATGAACTGGGAAATGCAGTGAATTGCTTTGATTTTTCAGGAACCCCAAAAATGTAAGGTTTTTATCAGCTATATGAACTTAGAAATGCAGTAGATTGCTTCATTTTTTTAGCCCCCCCCCCAAAAAAAAAATATAAGGATTTTATAAGGTATATGAACTTGGCAATGCAATGAATTGCTGCAATTTTTAAGGCACCCCAAAAATGCAAGGTTTTAATCAGCTGTATGAACTTGGAAATGCAGTGAATTGCTACAATTTTTCAGGCCCCCCCAAAAAAGCAAGTTTTTTTTTTATAGCTATATGAACTTGGAAATGCAGTGAATTGCTTTGATTTGTCAGGCCCTCAAAAATGCAAGGATTTTATCAGCTATATGAACTTGGAAATGCAGTGTATTGCTTATATTTTTTAGGCCCCCCCCCCCCCAAATACAAGGTTTTCATCAGGAATATGAACTTGGAAATACAGTGAATTGCTTCAATTTTTCAGCCTCCCCCCAAAAAAATGCATTTTTTTTAATCAAGTATATGAACTTGGCAATGTAGGGAATTGCTTCAATTTATCATGCACCCTAAAAATGCAAGGTTTTTATCAGCTGGATGAACTTGGAAATGCAGTGAATTGCTGCAATTTTACAGCCCCCCCCCAAAAAAATGCAAGGTTTTTATCAGATATATGAACTTGGAAATGCAGTGAATTGCTGTAATTTTTAAGGCCGCCCAAAAAATGCTAGGATTGTATGAAATATATGAACTTGGAAAAGCAGTGAATTGCTACAATATTTTAGCCCCCCCCCCAAATGCAAGGTTTTTATCAGGTATATGAACTTGGAAATGCAGTGAATTGCTGCAATTTTTCAGGCACCCCAAAAATGCAAGGTTTTTTTATCAGGTATATGAACATGGCAATGCAGTAAATTGCTGCAATTTTTCAGGCCCCCAAAAAATGTAAGGTTTTTATCAGCTATATGAACTTGGCAATGCAGTGAATTGCTGCAATTTTTTAGGCATCCCAAAAATGCAAGGTTTTTATCAGCTATATGAACTTGGAAATGCAGTGAAATGCTTCGATTTTCAGGCACCCCAAAAATGCAAGGTTTTTATCAGCTATAAGAACTTGGAAATGCAGTAAAATGCTTCGATTTTCAGGCACCCCAAAAATGCAAGGTTTTTATAAGGTTTATGAATTTGCCAATGTAGTGAATTGCTTCAATTTATCAGGCACCCTAAAATTGCAAGGTTTTCATCAGCTATATGAACTTGAAAATGGATTGAATAGCTGCAATTTTTCAGACCCCCCAAAAATGCAAGTTTTTTTTCAGCAATATGAACTTGGACATGCAGTGAATTGCTTTGATTGTTTAGGCACCCAAAAATGCAAGATTTTTATCAGTTATTTGAACTTTTTGAAATGCAGTAAATTGCTGCAATTTTTCAGGCCCCCCAAAATGCAAGGTTTTTATCAGCTATATGAACTTGGAAATGCAGAGAATTGCTTCAATTTTTCAGGCACCCCAAAAATGCAAGGTTTTTTTTATCAGGTATATTAATTTTTCAATGTAGTAAATTGCTTTAATTTATCAGGCACCCCAAAAATGCAGGATTTTATCAGTTATATGAACTTAGAAATGCAGTGAATTGCTGCAATTTTTCAGACCCCCCAATATTGTAAGGTTTTTATTAGCTATATGAACTTGGCAATGCAGTAAATTGCTGTAATTTTTCTGCTCCCACCTCTTAATATGCTAGGTTTTTATCAAGTATATGAGCTTGGCAATGTAGTGAATTACTGCAATTTTTCAGGCCCCCCAAAATGCAAGGTTTTTTATCAGGTATATGAACTTGGAAATGCAGTGAATTGCTGCAATTTTTAAGGCCCCTCAAAAATGCTAGGTTTGTATCAGATATATGAACTTGGAAATGCATTGAATAGCTGCAATTTTTAAGGCCCCCCAAAATGCAAAGTTTTTATCAGCTATATAAACTTGGAAATGCATTGAATAGCTGCAATTTTTCAGGCCCCCCAAAATGCAAAGTTTTTATCAGCTACATGAACTTTGAAATGCAGTGAATTGCTGCTATTTTTCAGACCTTCCCCAAAATGCAAGGTTTTTATCAGCTATTTCAACTTAGAAATGCAGTGGATTGCTTCATTTTTTTCAGCCCCCCCCCAAAAAAAAAAAATGCAAGGATATTATCAGGTATATGAACTTGGCAATGTAGTGAATTGCTTCAATTTATCAGGCACCACAAAAATGCAAGGTTTTTATCAGGTATATGAACTTGGAAATGCAGTGGATTGCTGCTATTTTACAATTAACATCAAAATGCAAGGTTTTTATCAGCTATATGAACTTGAAAATGCATCGAATAGCTGAAATTTTTCAGGCCCCCAAAAATGAAAGGGGTTTTTTTATCAGTTATATGAACTTTTAAATGCAGTGAATTGCTGCAATTTTTCAGGCCCCC
The DNA here is from genome assembly GCF_031893055.1 of Leptodactylus fuscus. Classification (NCBI taxonomy): domain Eukaryota; kingdom Metazoa; phylum Chordata; class Amphibia; order Anura; family Leptodactylidae; genus Leptodactylus; species Leptodactylus fuscus. The sequence goes on along the minus strand of NC_134274.1, from coordinate 69,737,817 downwards.
CAAAATGCAAGGTTTTCATCAGGTATATGAACTTGGCAATGCAGTGAATTGCTGCAATTTTTCAGGCCCCCCAAAATGCAAGGTTTTTATCAGCTATATGAACTTGGAAATGCAGTGAATTGCTTCAATTTTTCAGGCACCTCAAAAATGCAAGGTTTTTTTTATCAGGTATATGAATTTTTCAATGTAGTAAATTGCTTTAATTTATCAGGCACCCCAAAAATGCAGGATTTTATCAGTTATATGAACTTAGAAATGCAGTGATTTGCTGCAATTTTTCAGACCCCCCAATATTGTAAGGTTTTTATTAGCTATATGAACTTGGCAATGCAGTAAATTGCTGTAATTTTTCTGCTCCCCCCTCCTAATATGCTAGGTTTTTATCAAGTATATGACCTTGGCAATGTAGTGAATTACTGCAATTTTTCAGGCCCCCCAAAATGCAAGGTTTTTTATCAGGTATATGAACTTGGAAATGCAGTGAATTGCTGCAATTTTTAAGGCCCCTCAAAAATGCTAGGTTTGTATCAGATATATGAACTTGGAAATGCATTGAATAGCTGCAATTTTTAAGGCCCCCCAAAATGCAAAGTTTTTATCAGCTATATAAACTTGGAAATGCATTGAATAGCTGCAATTTTTCAGGCCCCCCAAAATGCAAAGTTATTATCAGCTACATGAACTTTGAAATGCAGTGAATTGCTGCTATTTTTCAGACCTTCCCCAAAATGCAAGGTTTTTATCAGCTATTTCAACTTAGAAATGCAGTGGATTGCTTCATTTTTTTCAGACCCCCCCCCCAAAAAAAAAAAATGCAAGGATATTATCAGGTATATGAACTTGGCAATGTAGTCATTTGCTTCAATTTATCAGGCACTACAAAAATGCAAGGTTTTTATCAGGTATATGAACTTGGAAATGCAGTGGATTGCTGCTATTTTACAATTAACATCAAAATGCAAGGTTTTTATCAGCTATATGAACTTGAAAATGCATCGAATAGCTGAAATTTTTCAGGCCCCCCAAAAATGCAAAGTTTTTATCAGCTATATGAACTTGGAAATGCAGTGAATTGCTTCGATTTTTTAGGCACCCAAAAATGCAAGGTTTTTTTTTATCAGTTATATGAACTTTTAAATGCAGTGAATTGCTGCAATTTTTCAGGCACCCCTCCAAAAAAAAACTGCAATTGTTTTTTAATCAAGTATATGAACTTGGCAATGTAGTGAATTGCTTAAATTTTTCAGGCACCCCAAAAATGTAAGTTTTTTTTAATAGCTATATGAAGTTGGAAATGCAGTGAATTGCTTCGATTTATCAGGCACCCCAAAAATGCAAGGTTTTAATCAGCTATATGAACTTGGAAATGCATTGAATAGCTGCAATTTTTAACCCTCCCCCCCAAAAAAAAAAAATGCTAGGTTTTTTTGAGCTATATGAACTTGGAAATCCAATGAACTGCTTCAATTTATCAGGCACCACAAAAAAGCAAGGTTTTTATCAGCTATATGAACTTAGAAATGCAGTGGATTGCTTCAATTTTACAGCCCCCCCCCAAAAAAAAAAAAAAAACAAGGTTTTTATCAGGTATATGAACTTGGAAATGTAGTGAATTGCTTCAAATTATCAGGCACCCCAAAAATGCAAGTTTTTTTTTATCAGTTATATGAACTTGGAAATACAGTGAATTGCTGCAATTTTTTTAGCCCCCCCCCCAAAAAAAATGCAAGGTTTTTATCAGCTATATGAACTTGGACATGCAGTGAATTGCTGCAATTTTTTAGCCCCCCCCCCAAATGCAAGGTTTTTTTATCAGGTATTTGAACTTGGAAATGCAGTGAATTGCTGCAATTTTTCAGGCCCCCCAAAAATGCAAGGTTTTTATCAGCTTTATAAACTTGGAAATGCAACAAATTGCATCAATATATCAGGCACCACAAAAATGCAAGGGTTTTATATGCTATATGCACTTAGAAATGCAGTGAATTGCTTCAATTTATCAGGCACCCCAAAAATGCAAGTTTTTTTTTATCAGTTATATGAACTTGGAAATGCAATGATTTGCTGCAATTTTTTAGCCCCCCTCCCAAAATGCAAGGTTTTTATCAGATATATGAACTTGGAAATACATTGAGTTACCACAATTTTTAAGGCACCCGAAAATGTAGGGTTTTTATCAGCTATAAGAACTTGGAAATGCAGTGAATTGCTTCAATTTTTCAGGCACCCCAAAAATGCAAGGTTTTTATCAGCTATATGAACTTGGAAATGCAGTGAATTGCATCGATTTTTTAGGCACCCAAAAATGCAAGTTTTTTATCAGCTATATGAACTTTTAAATGCAGTGAATTGCTTTAATTTTTCAAGCTCCCCCCAAAACACAAGGTTTTTATCAGCTATATGAACTTGGCAATGCAGTGAATTGCTTTAATTTTTTAGCCCCCCTCCCCCCCAAAAAAAATAATAGTAATTTCAAGGTTTTTTTATCAGGTATATGAACTTGGAAATGCAGTGAATTGCTTCAATTTATCAGGCACCCCCAAAATGCAAGGTTTTTATCAGCTATATGAACTTGGAAATGCAGTGAATTGCTTCGATTTTTTAGGCACCCAAAAATGCAAGTTTTTTTTTTATCAGCTATATGAACTTTTAAATGTAGTGAATTGCTGCAATTTTTAAGGCCCCTCAAAAATGCTAGGTTTGTATCGGATATATGAACTTGGAAATGCATAGAATAGCTGCATATTTTCAGGCCCCCAAAAATGCAAAGTTTTTATCAGCTATATAAACTTGGAAATGCATTGAATAGCTGCAATTTTTCAGGCCCCCCAAAATGCAAAGTTTTTATCAACTATATGAACTTGGAAATGCAGTGAATTGCTTCGATTTTTTAGGCACCCAAAAATGCAAGTTTTTTTTATCAGTTATATGAACTTTTAAATGCAGTGAATTGCTGCAATTTTTCAGGCCCCCCCAAATGCAAGTCTTTTTTTTATCAGTTATATGAAATTTTAAATGCAGTGAATTGCTGCAACTTTTTAGTCACCCCAAAAATGCAAGGTTTTCATGAGCTATATAAAATTTGAAATGCAGTGAATTGCTGCTATTTTTCAGACCTCCCCCAAAATGCAAGGTTTTTATCAGCTATTTCAACTTAGAAATGCAGTGGATTGCTTCATTTTTTTCAGCCCCCCCCCCCCAAAAAAAATGCAAGGATATTATCAGGTATATGAACTTGGCAATGTAGTAAATTGCTTCAATTTATCAGGCACCACAAAAATGCAAGGTTTTCATGAGCTATATGAACTTGGAAATGCAGTGAATTGCTGCAATTTTTCAGGCCCCCCAAAAATGTAAGGTTTTCATGAGCTATATGAACTTAGAAATACAGTGAATTGCTGCAATTTTTAATGCCCCTCAAAAATGCTAGGTTTGTATCAGATATATGAACTTGGAAAAGCAGTGAATTGCTACAATATTTTAGCCCCCCCCCAAAAAAAATGGAAGGTTTTTAGCAGGTATATGAACTTAGAAATGCAGTTAATTGGTGCAATTTTTCAGGTACCCCAAAAATGCAAGGTTTTCATGAGCTATATGAACTTGGAAATGCAGTGAATTGCTGCAATTTTTCAGGCCCCCCAAAAATGTAAGGTTTTTATCAGCTATATGAACTTGGCAATGCAGTGAATTGCTGCAATTTTTTAGGAATCCCAAAAATGCAAGGTTTTTATCAGCTATATGAACTTGGAAATGCAGTGAAATGCTTCGATTTTCAGGCACCCCAAAAATGCAAGGTTTTTATCAGCTATATGAACTTGGAAATGCAGTGTAATGCTTCGATTTTCAGGCACCCCAAAATGCAAGGTTTTTATAAGGTTTATGAACTTGCCAATGTAGTGAATTGCTTCAATTTATCAGGCACTCCAAAATTGCAAGGTTTTCATCAGCTATATGAACTTGAAAATGGATTGAATAGCTGCAATTTTTCAGACCCCCCAAAAATGCAAGTTTTTTTTCAGCAATATGAACTTGGACATGCAGTGAATTGCTTTGATTGTTTAGGCACCCAAAAATGCAAGTTTTTTATCAGTTATTTGAACTTTTTGAAATGCAGTGAATTGCTGCAATTTTTCAGGCCCCCCCCAAAATGCAAGGTTTTTATCAGCTATATGAACTTGGAAATGCAGTGAATTGCTTCAATTTTTCAGGCACCCCAAAAATGCAAGGTTTTTTTTATCAGGTATATGAATTTTTCAATGTAGTAAATTGCTTTAATTTATCAGGCACCCCAAAAATGCAGGATTTTATCAGTTATATGAACTTAGAAATGCAGTGAATTGCTGCAATTTTTCAGACCCCCCAATATTGTAAGGTTTTTATTAGCTATATGAACTTGGCAATGCAGTAAATTGCTGTAATTTTTCTGCTCCCCCCTCCTAATATGCTAGGTTTTTATCAAGTATATGACCTTGGCAATGTAGTGAATTACTGCAATTTTTCAGGCCCCCAAAAATGCAAAGTTTTTATCAGCTATATAAACTTGGAAATGCAGTGAATTGCTTCGATTTTTTAGGCACCCAAAAATGCAAGTTTTTTTAGCAGTTATATGAACTTTTAAATGCAGTGAATTGCTGTAATTTTTCAGGCTCCCCAAAATGCAAGGTTTTTTTATCAGGTATATGAACTTGGAAATGCATTGAATAGCTGCAATTTTTAAGGCCCACCAAAATGCAAAGTTTTTATCAGCTATATAAACTTGGAAATGCATTGAATAGCTGCAATTTTTCAGGCCCCCCAAAATGCAAAGTTTTTATCAGCTACATGAACTTTGAAATGCAGTGAATTGCTGCTATTTTTCAGACCTTCCCCAAAATGCAAGGTTTTTATCAGCTATTTCAACTTAGAAATGCAGTGGATTGCTTCATTTTTTTCAGCTCCCCCCCCAAAAAAAAATGCAAGGATATTATCAGGTATATGAACTTGGCAATGTAGTGAATTGCTTCAATTTATCAGGCACCACAAAAATGCAAGGTTTTTATCAGGTATATGAACTTGGAAATGCAGTGGATTGCTGCTATTTTACAATTAACATCAAAATGCAAGGTTTTTATCAGCTATATGAACTTGAAAATGCATCGAATAGCTGAAATTTTTCAGGCCCCCCAAAAATGCAAAGTTTTTATCAGCTATATGAACTTGGAAATGCAGTGAATTGCTTCGATTTTTTAGGCACCCAAAAATGCAAGGTTTTTTTTATCAGTTATATGAACTTTTAAATGCAGTGAATTGCTGCAATTTTTCAGGCCCCCCACAAAATGCAAGGTTTTTATCAGGTATATGAACTTGGCAATGCAGTGAATTGCTGCAATTTTTAAGGCCCCTCAAAAATGCTATTTTTGTATCAGATATATGAATTTGGAAAAACAGTAAATTGCTACAATATTTTAGCCCCCCCCCCCCCAAAAAAAAAATAGAAGGTTTTTAGCAGGTATATGAACTTAGAAATGCAGTGAATTGCTGCAATTTTTTAGACACCCCAAAAATGCAAGGTTTTCATGAGCTATATGAACTTAGAAATGCAGTGAATTGCTGCAATTTTTCAGGCACCACAAAAATGCAAGGTTTCATGAGCTATATGAACTGGGAAATGCAGTGAATTACTTTGATTTTTCAGGAACCCCAAAAATGTAAGGTTTTTATCATCTATATGAACTTGGCAATGCAGTGAATTGCTGCAATTTTTCTGCCCCCCCTCCAATATGATAGGTTTTCATCAGGTATATGAACTTGGAAATGCAGTGAATTGCTTAAATTTTTTTAAGGCCCACCCAAAAAAAAGCCAAGTTTCTTTTTTATTAACTACATGAACTTGGCAATGTAGTGAATTGCTGCAATTTTTAAGGCACCCCAAAAATGCAAGGATTTTATCAGCTATATGAACTTGGAAATGTAGTGTATTGCTTATATTGTTTCGCCCCCCCCCCCCCCAATACAAGGTTTTCATCAGGTATATGAATTTGGAAATGCAGTAAATTGCTTTAATTTTTCAGCCTCCCCCCAAAAAAATGCATTTTATTTTAATCAAGTATATGAACTTGGCAATGTAGTGAATTGCTTAAATTTATCATGCACCCTAAAAATGCAAGGTTTTATCAGCTATATGAACTTGGCAATGCAGTGAATTGCTGCAATTTTTCTGCCCCCCCCCCTCCAATATGCTAGGTTTTTATCAGCTGTATGAACTTGGAAATGCAGTGAATTGCTTAAATTTTTCAGGCCCCTCTCCAAAAAAAAACTGCAATTGTTTTTTAATCAAGTATATGAACTTGGCAATGTAGTGAATTGCTTAAATTTATCATGCACCCTAAAAATGCAAGGATTTTATCAGCTATATGAACTTGGAAATGCAGTGAATTGCTTCGATTTTTTAGGCACCCAAAAATGCAAGTTTTTTTTTTATCAGCTATATGAACTTTTAAATGCAGTGAATTGCTGCAATTTTTCAGGCACCCCAAAAAATGCAAAGTTTTTATCAGGTGCAGTGTATTGCTTATATTTTTTAGGCCCCCACCCAAAAATATAAGGTTTTTTATCAGGTATATGAACTTGGCAATGCAGTGAATTGCTGCAATTTTTTAGGCACCCCAAAAATGTAAGTTTTTTTAATAGCTATATGAAGTTGGAAATGCAGTGAATTGCTTCGATTTATCAGGCACCCCAAAAATGCAAGGTTTTAATCAGCTATATGAACTTGGAAATGCAGTGAATTGATTCGATTTTTTAGGCACTCAAAAATGCAAGTTTTTTTTATCAGTTATATGAACTTTTAAATGCAGTGAATTGCTGAAATTTTTAAGGCCCCCCAAAAATGCAAGGTTTTTATCAGCGATATGAACTTGGAAATGCAGTGAATTGATACAATTTTTAAGGCCCCCAAAAATGCAAGTTTTTTTTTATAGCTATATGAACTTGGAAATGCAGTGAATTGCTTTGATTTTTCAGGCCCCCAAAAATGCAAGGACTTTATCAGCTATATGAACTTGGAAATGCAGTGTACTGCATATATTTTTTAGCCCCCTCCCCAAATACAAGGTTTTCATCAGGTATATGAACTTGGAAATGCAGTGAATTGCTTCAATTCTTCAGCCCCCCCCCCCAAAAAAATGCATTTTTTTTAATCAAGTATATGAACTTGGCAATGTAGTGAATTGCTTAAATTTATCATGCATCCTAAAAATGCAAGGTTTTTATCAGCTGTATGAACTTGGAATTGCATTGAATTACTGCAATTTTTAAGGCCCCCAAAAATGCAAGGATTTTATCAGCTATATGAACTTGGCAATGCAGAGAATTGCTGCAATTTTTCAGACCCCCAAATATAAGGTTTTTATCAGGTATATGATCTTGGCAATGCAGTGAATTGCTTAGATTTTTTAGCCACCCGAAAATGCAAGTTTTTTAAATCAGTTATATGAACTTTTAAATGCAGTGAATTGCTGCAATTTTTAAGGCCCCCCCAAAATGCAAGGTTTTTATCAGGTATATGAACTTGGAAATGCAGTGGATTGCTGCTATTTTACAATTAACATCAAAATGCAAGGTTTTTATCAGCTATATGAACTTGAAAATGCATCGAATAGCTGAAATTTTTCAGGCCCCCCAAAAATGCAAAGTTTTTATCAGCTATATGAACTTGGAAATGCAGTGAATTGCTTCGATTTTTTAGGCACCCAAAAATGCAAGGTTTTTTTTATCAGTTATATGAACTTTTAAATGCAGTGAATTGCTGCAATTTTTCAGGCCCCCCACAAAATGCAAGGTTTTTATCAGGTATATGAACTTGGCAATGCAGTGAATTGCTGCAATTTTTAAGGCCCCTCAAAAATGCTATTTTTGTATCAGATATATGAATTTGGAAAAACAGTAAATTGCTACAATATTTTAGCCCCCCCCCCAAAAAAAAATAGAAGGTTTTTAGCAGGTATATGAACTTAGAAATGCAGTGAATTGCTGCAATTTTTTAGACACCCCAAAAATGCAAGGTTTTCATGAGCTATATGAACTTAGAAATGCAGTGAATTGCTGCAATTTTTCAGGCACCACAAAAATGCAAGGTTTCATGAGCTATATGAACTGGGAAATGCAGTGAATTACTTTGATTTTTCAGGAACCCCAAAAATGTAAGGTTTTTATCATCTATATGAACTTGGCAATGCAGTGAATTGCTGCAATTTTTCTGCCCCCCCCTCCAATATGATAGGTTTTTATCAGGTATATGAACTTGGAAATGCAGTGAATTGCTTAAATTTTTTTAAGGCCCACCCAAAAAAAAGCCAAGTTTCTTTTTTATTAACTACATGAACTTGGCAATGTAGTGACTTGTTTCAATTTATCAGGCTCCCCAAAAATGCAAGGTTTTTATCAGCTATATGAACTTAGAAATGCAGTAGATTGCTTCAATTTTTACCCCCCCCCCGAAAAAAATACAAGGATTTTATTAGGTATATGAACTTGGTAATGTAGTGAATTGCTGCAATTTTTAAGGCACCCCAAAAATGCAAGGATTTTATCAGCTATATGAACTTGGAAATGCAGTGTATTGCTTATATTGTTTCTCCCCCCCCCCCCCCCAAATACAAGGTTTTCATCAGGTATATGAATTTGGAAATGCAGTAAATTGCTTTAATTTTTCAGCCCCCCCAAAAAAAATGCATTTTATTTTAATCAAGTATATGAACTTGGCAATGTAGTGAATTGCTTAAATTTATCATGCACCCTAAAAATGCAAGGTTTTATCAGCTATATGAACTTGGCAATGCAGTGAATTGCTGCAATTTTTCTGCCCCCCCCCTCCAATATGCTAGGTTTTTATCAGCTGTATGAACTTGGAAATGCAGTGAATTGCTTAAATTTTTTAGGCCCCTCTCCAAAAAAAAACTGCAATTGTTTTTTAATCAAGTATATGAACTTGGCAATGTAGTGAATTGCTTAAATTTATCATGCACCCTAAAAATGCAAGGATTTTATCAGCTATATGAACTTGGAAATGCAGTGAATTGCTTCGATTTTTTAGGCACCCAAAAATGCAAGTTTTTTTTTTTTATCAGCTATATGAACTTTTAAATGCAGTGAATTGCTGCAATTTTTCAGGCACCCCAAAAAATGCAAAGTTTTTATCAGGTGCAGTGTATTGCTTATATTTTTTAGGCCCCCACCCAAAAATATAAGGTTTTTTATCAGGTATATGAACTTGGCAATGCAGTGAATTGCTGCAATTTTTCAGGCACCCCAAAAATGTAAGTTTTTTTAATAGCTATATGAAGTTGGAAATGCAGTGAATTGCTTCGATTTATCAGGCACCCCAAAAATGCAAGGTTTTAATCAGCTATATGAACTTGGAAATGCAGTGAATTGATTCGATTTTTTAGGCACTCAAAAATGCAAGTTTTTTTTATCAGTTATATGAACTTTTAAATGCAGTGAATTGCTGAAATTTTTAAGGCCCCCCAAAAATGCAAGGTTTTTATCAGGTATATGAACTTAGAAATACAGTGAATTGCTGCAATTTTTAAGGCCCCTCAAAAATGCTAGGTTTGTATCAGATATATGAACTTGGAAAAGCAGTGAATTGCTACAATATTTTAGCCCCCCCCCAAAAAATAGAAGGTTTTTAGCAGGTATATGAACTTAGAAATGCAGTTAATTGGTGCAATTTTTCAGGTACCCCAAAAATGCAAGGTTTTCATGAGCTATATGAACTTGGAAATGCAGTGAATTGCTGCAATTTTTCAGGCCCCCCAAAAATGTAAGGTTTTTATCAGCTATATGAACTTGGCAATGCAGTGAATTGCTGCAATTTTTTAGGCATCCCAAAAATGCAAGGTTTTTATCAGCTATATGAACTTGGAAATGCAGTGAATTGCTTCGATTTTTTAGGCACCCAAAAATGCAAGTTTTTTTTTTATCAGCTATATGAACTTTTAAATGTAGTGAATTGCTGCAATTTTTAAGGCCTCTCAAAAATGCTAGGTTTGTATCGGATATATGAACTTGGAAATGCATAGAATAGCTGCATATTTTCAGGCCCCCAAAAATGCAAAGTTTTTATCAGCTATATAAACTTGGAAATGCATTGAATAGCTGCAATTTTTCAGGCCCCCCAAAATGCAAAGTTTTTATCAACTATATGAACTTGGAAATGCAGTGAATTGCTTCGATTTTTTAGGCACCCAAAAATGCAAGTTTTTTTATCAGTTATATGAACTTTTAAATGCAGTGAATTGCTGCAATTTTTCAGGCCCCCCACAAAATGCAAGGTTTTTATCAGGTATATGAACTTGGCAATGCAGTGAATTGCTGCAATTTTTAAGGCCCCTCAAAAATGCTATTTTTGTATCAGATATATGAATTTGGAAAAACAGTAAATTGCTACAATATTTTAGCCCCCCTCCCCCCCCAAAAAATAGAAGGTTTTTAGCAGGTATATGAACTTAGAAATGCAGTGAATTGCTGCAATTTTTTAGACACCCCAAAAATGCAAGGTTTTCATGAGCTATATGAACTTAGAAATGCAGTGAATTGCTGCAATTTTTCAGGCACCACAAAAATGCAAGGTTTCATGAGCTATATGAACTGGGAAATGCAGTGAATTACTTTGATTTTTCAGGAACCCCAAAAATGTAAGGTTTTTATCATCTATATGAACTTGGCAATGCAGTGAATTGCTGCAATTTTTCTGCCCCCCCTCCAATATGATAGGTTTTTATCAGGTATATGAACTTGGAAATGCAGTGAATTGCTTAAATTTTTTTAAGGCCCACCCAAAAAAAAGCCAAGTTTCTTTTTTATTAACTACATGAACTTGGCAATGTAGTGACTTGTTTCAATTTATCAGGCTCCCCAAAAATGCAAGGTTTTTATCAGCTATATGAACTTAGAAATGCAGTAGATTGCTTCAATTTTTTACCCCCCCCCCCGAAAAAATACAAGGATTTTATTAGGTATATGAACTTGGCAATGTAGTGAATTGCTGCAATTTTTAAGGCACCCCAAAAATGCAAGGATTTTATCAGCTATATGAACTTGGAAATGCAGTGTATTGCTTATACTGTTTCGCCCCCCCCCCCCCAAATACAAGGTTTTCATCAGGTATATGAATTTGGAAATGCAGTAAATTGCTTTAATTTTTCAGCCCCCCCCCCAAAAAAATGCATTTTATTTTAATCAAGTATATGAACTTGGCAATGTAGTGAATTGCTTAAATTTATCATGCACCCTAAAAATGCAAGGTTTTATCAGCTATATGAACTTGGCAATGCAGTGAATTGCTGCAATTTTTCTGCCCCCCCCCTCCAATATGCTAGGTTTTTATCAGCTGTATGAACTTGGAAATGCAGTGAATTGCTTAAATTTTTCAGGCCCCTCTCCAAAAAAAAACTGCAATTGTTTTTTAATCAAGTATATGAACTTGGCAATGTAGTGAATTGCTTAAATTTATCATGCACCCTAAAAATGCAAGGATTTTATCAGCTATATGAACTTGGAAATGCAGTGAATTGCTTCGATTTTTTAGGCACCCAAAAATGCAAGTTTTTTTTTTTTATCAGCTATATGAACTTTTAAATGCAGTGAATTGCTGCAATTTTTCAGGCACCCCAAAAAATGCAAAGTTTTTATCAGGTGCAGTGTATTGCTTATATTTTTTAGGCCCCCACCCAAAAATATAAGGTTTTTTATCAGGTATATGAACTTGGCAATGCAGTGAATTGCTGCAATTTTTTAGGCACCCCAAAAATGTAAGTTTTTTTTAATAGCTATATGAAGTTGGAAATGCAGTGAATTGCTTCGATTTTCAGGCCCCCAAAAATGCAAGGTTTTAATCAGCTATATGAACTTGGAAATGCAGTGAATTGATTCGATTTTTTAGGCACTCAAAAATGCAAGTTTTTTTAATCAGTTATATGAACTTTTAAATGCAGTGAATTGCTGAAATTTTTAAGGCCCCCCAAAAATGCAAGGTTTTTATCAGCGATATGAACTTGGAAATGCAGTGAATTGATACAATTTTTAAGGCCCCCAAAAATGCAAGTTTTTTTTTATAGCTATATGAACTTGGAAATGCAGTGAATTGCTTTGATTTTTCAGGCCCCCAAAAATGCAAGGACTTTATCAGCTATATGAACTTGGAAATGCAGTGTATTGCATATACTTTTTAGCCCCCTCCCCAAATACAAGGTTTTCATCAGGTATATGAACTTGGAAATGCAGTGAATTGCTTCAATTTTTCAGCCCCCCCCCCAAAAAAATGCATTTTTTTTAATCAAGTATATGAACTTGGCAATGTAGTGAATTGCTTAAATTTATCATGCATCCTAAAAATGCAAGGTTTTTATCAGCTGTATGAACTTGGAATTGCATTGAATTACTGCAATTTTTAAGGCCCCCAAAAATGCAAGGATTTTATCAGCTATATGAACTTGGCAATGCAGTGAATTGCTGCAATTTTTCAGACCCCCCAAATATAAGGTTTTTATCAGGTATATGATCTTGGCAATGCAGTGAATTGCTTAGATTTTTTAGCCACCCGAAAATGCAAGTTTTTTAAATCAGTTATATGAACTTTTAAATGCAGTGAATTGCTGCAATTTTTAAGGCCCCCCCAAAATGCAAGGTTTTTATCAGGTATATGAACTTGGAAATGCAGTGGATTGCTGCTATTTTACAATTAACATCAAAATGCAAGGTTTTTATCAGCTATATGAACTTGAAAATGCATCGAATAGCTGAAATTTTTCAGGCCCCCCAAAAATGCAAAGTTTTTATCAGCTATATGAACTTGGAAATGCAGTGAATTGCTTCGATTTTTTAGGCACCCAAAAATGCAAGGTTTTTTTTATCAGTTATATGAACTTAGAAATGCAGTGAATTGCTGCAATTTTTTAGACACCCCAAAAATGCAAGGTTTTCATGAGCTATATGAACTTAGAAATGCAGTGAATTGCTGCAATTTTTCAGGCACCACAAAAATGCAAGGTTTCATGAGCTATATGAACTGGGAAATGCAGTGAATTACTTTGATTTTTCAGGAACCCCAAAAATGTAAGGTTTTTATCATCTATATGAACTTGGCAATGCAGTGAATTGCTGCAATTTTTCTGCCCCCCCCCTCCAATATGATAGGTTTTTATCAGGTATATGAACTTGGAAATGCAGTGAATTGCTTAAATTTTTTTAAGGCCCACCCAAAAAAAAGCCAAGTTTCTTTTTTATTAACTACATGAACTTGGCAATGTAGTGACTTGTTTCAATTTATCAGGCTCCCCAAAAATGCAAGGTTTTTATCAGCTATATGAACTTAGAAATGCAGTAGATTGCTTCAATTTTTTACCCCCCCCCCCCCCGAAAAAAATACAAGGATTTTATTAGGTATATGAACTTGGCAATGTAGTGAATTGCTGCAATTTTTAAGGCACCCCAAAAATGCAAGGATTTTATCAGCTATATGAACTTGGAAATGCAGTGTATTGCTTATATTGTTTCTCCCCCCCCCCCAAATACAAGGTTTTCATCAGGTATATGAATTTGGAAATGCAGTAAATTGCTTTAATTTTTCAGCCCCCCCCAAAAAAATGCATTTTATTTTAATCAAGTATATGAACTTGGCAATGTAGTGAATTGCTTAAATTTATCATGCACCCTAAAAATGCAAGGTTTTATCAGCTATATGAACTTGGCAATGCAGTGAAATGCTGCAATTTTTCTGCCCCCCCCCCTCCAATATGCTAGGTTTTTATCAGCTGTATGAACTTGGAAATGCAGTGAATTGCTTAAATTTTTTAGGCCCCTCTCCAAAAAAAAAACTGCAATTGTTTTTTAATCAAGTATATGAACTTGGCAATGTAGTGAATTGCTTAAATTTATCATGCACCCTAAAAATGCAAGGATTTTATCAGCTATATGAACTTGGAAATGCAGTGAATTGCTTCGATTTTTTAGGCACCCAAAAATGCAAGTTTTTTTTTTATCAGCTATATGAACTTTTAAATGCAGTGAATTGCTGCAATTTTTCAGGCACCCCAAAAAATGCAAAGTTTTTATCAGGTGCAGTGTATTGCTTATATTTTTTAGGCCCCCACCCAAAAATATAAGGTTTTTTTATCAGGTATATGAACTTGGCAATGCAGTGAATTGCTGCAATTTTTCAGGCACCCCCAAAAATGTAAGTTTTTTTAATAGCTATATGAAGTTGGAAATGCAGTGAATTGCTTCGATTTATCAGGCACCCCCAAAAATGCAAGGTTTTATCAGCTATATGAACTTGGCAATGCAGTGAATTGCTGCAATTTTTCTGCCCCCCCCCTCCAATATGCTAGGTTTTTATCAGCTGTATGAACTTGGAAATGCAGTGAATTGCTTAAATTTTTTAGGCCCCTCTCCAAAAAAAAACTGCAATTGTTTTTTAATCAAGTATATGAACTTGGCAATGTAGTGAATTGCTGAAATTTATCATGCACCCTAAAAATGCAAGGATTTTATCAGCTATATGAACTTGGAATGCAGTGAATTGCTTCGATTTTTTAGGCACCCAAAAATGCAAGTTTTGTTTTTTTTTATCAGCTATATGAACTTTTAAATGCAGTGAATTGCTGCAATTTTTCAGGCACCCCAAAAAATGCAAAGTTTTTATCAGGTGCAGTGTATTGCTTATATTTTTTAGGCCCCCACCCAAAAATATAAGGTTTTTTTATCAGGTATATGAACTTGGCAATGCAGTGAATTGCTGCAATTTTTCAGGCACCCCAAAAATGTAAGTTTTTTTAATAGCTATATGAAGTTGAAATGCAGTGAATTGCTTCGATTTATCAGGCACCCCAAAAATGCAAGGTTTTATCAGCTATATGAACTTGGCAATGCAGTGAATTGCTGCAATTTTTCTGCCCCCCCCTCCAATATGCTAGGTTTTTATCAGCTGTATGAACTTGGAAATGCAGTGAATTGCTTAAATTTTTTAGGCCCCTCTCCAAAAAAAAACTGCAATTGTTTTTTAATCAAGTATATGAACTTGGCAATGTAGTGAATTGCTGAAATTTATCATGCACCCTAAAAATGCAAGGATTTTATCAGCTATATGAACTTGGAAATGCAGTGAATTGCTTCGATTTTTTAGGCACCCAAAAATGCAAGTTTTTTTTTTTTTTATCAGCTATATGAACTTTTAAATGCAGTGAATTGCTGA